>NC_142928.1:74410263-74431742 GCF_046866305.1 Octopus bimaculoides | reverse complement strand
ATATATATATATATATATATATATATATATATATATATATATGCATGCACACACATAGGACACCCACACACGCACACATACACATAGACAAACGCACACACACGCACACATCATTAGCTTTTAAACTTTTTTTTATTTTTAAACGTTTAGATTTTCAGCGTTGAGGACTCGTAGCATTTATTTATGTATGGCTCAGTGGTTAGTGCGTCAACCTCACAATCATGAGGTATTGAGTTCGATTCCCGGACTGGCTGTGTGTTGTGTTCTTGAGCAAGGCACTTTATTTCATGTCGCTCCACTTCACTTAGCTGTAGAAATGAGTTGCAACATCACTGGTGTCAAGATGTATCGGCCTTTGCCTTTCCCTTGGATAACATCGGTGGCGTGGTGAGGGGAGGCTGATATGCTTGGGCGACTGCTGGTCTTCCATAAACAACCATGCCCGGACTTGTGCCTCAGAAGGTAACTTTCTAGGTGCAATCCCGTGGTCATTCATGACCGAAGGGGTTCTTTACCTTACCTATACCTTACTTTACCTATACCTTGCTTTGTGTACAAACACGTACCCCACCCCACACACACAGCCAAAACAATGAGCTAGATTTCTTTCTACGGACATAATCACTGATTGGGTTCTAGATAATATTTTCCCTATTTTTTCATAGAATTTTTAATATCTCCTTAAAACTAAATCTGATATCAACTAATTATAAATAGATATGATTTTTTGTTTTTACAAAACATTGTGGTTTGTTAGTACTGCTCAATTAATTTTATAGATTTTGTTCTTTAGAGTTATAGAATTTTATGTATTTAACTAGAAGCGAATTTTTACTCGGATATCTTACTGTGATTGCAGTTATTGTTTTCATATATCCTTCTTGAAAATATTTTGTAATGCATTTTTAATGAGTTTTGACAAGTTAAGGCTTGTAGCTATATTCCTAGAATAGTAAATGATTAGTACTTATAACTTGGATTTTCCTGAGACGTTTTCATACATATTTATTAATACCAGACAGAAATGTGTAATCCTCTGTGTGTGTGTGTGTGTGTGTGTGTGTGTGTGTGTGTGTGTGTGTGTGTGTGTGTGTGTGTGTGTGTGTGTGTGTATGTATGTGTGTGTGTGTGTGTGAGTGTGTGTGTATTTGTGAGAGTGAAAGAAAGAGATATAATGTGTGTGCTTGTGTATGCATTTATAACAACGTATATATATATATATATATATACATATGTGCGTGCATGTGTGTTCATGTGGGTTTGTATAAATATATATATACTTTTATTCTTTTACTTGTTTCAGTCATTTCAATGCGGCCATGCTGGAGCATTTCCTTTAGTCGAACAAATCGACCCAAGGACTTATTCTTTGTAAGCTTAATACTTATTCTATGGATCTCTTTTGTCTAACTGCTAAGTTACGGGGACGTAAACACACTAGCATCGGTTGGCATGTGATGTCGAACACACACACACACACACACACACACACACACATATATATACGACGGGCTTCTTTCAGTTTCCGCCTACCAAATCCATTCACAAGGCTTTGGTCGGCCCAAGGCTATAGTAGAAGACACTTGCCCAAAGTACCTCACAATGGGACTAAACCCGGAACCATGTGGCTGGTAAACAAGCTTCATACCACTCCTATACATACATATATGTACGTATATACATATATATACATACGTATATATATATATATTTATATACATATATATACGTATATACATATATATATATATATATATATATATATATATATATATATATATATATATAATTATTACAAATAAAAGAGTAAAGGATTATCAATTTATTAATAATTAATAATTTTTACCAAGCCCTTTGTACAAAGTATGTGGTGAAGCAACTGTTGCTGATCCCTTAATTATGTTTATATATATATATATATATATACATGTTGTTGGCACTACGTCGGTTACGACGTCGAGGGTTCCAGATGATCTGATCAACGGAACAGCCTGCTCGTGAAATTAACGTGCAAGTGGCTGGGCACTCCACAGACACGTGTACCCTTAACGTAGTTCTCGGGGATATTCAGCGTGACACAGTGTGACAAGGCTGACCCTTTGAAATACTGGTACAATAGAAACAGGAAGTAAGAGTGAGAGAAAATTGTGGTGAACGAGTACAGCAGGGTTCGCCACCATCCCCTGCCGGAGCCTCGTGGAGCTTTAGGTGTTTTTCGCTCAATAAACACTCACAACGCCCGGTCTGGGAATCGAAACCGCGATCCTATGACCGCGAGTCCGCTGCCCTAACCACTGGGCCATTGCGCCTCCACACATATATATATGAACATATATACATATAAATATATCTATATTTATGTATACATATATACGTAATCACACACACACATATATATATATACACATAAATACACACACACTCTTACCTATATTAATACTAATATTATTGTTTTGAAATCAGTAGAATACAATACCTTTCCAGTGGGATAATGGATGGCTTGAACATTATGTGTGCCGCTACCTCCTGCTAGAACAACATCGTGATCACAGAACTGGGCGCAATATAAATATTGTCCATTGGCATTTTCAAAGGGTACAGTCTTATCAACCATTCCATCACAGTAATCCCATATCTGTAGGCCGTTCTGGCTCACCCACGACGCAGATAATATTTTACCTGGCTTTAGCAAAATAATAATAATAATAATAATAATAATAATATTAAAACAAGTAAACTAATTAGAATCTTGTGAAATCTTGATAAAATACATATGTAGTCTATAGAATTTCGGATGGACTACGTACCTTGAGTTATTCATGTTATATAATATTCACATAGTTGTACATGTAAACGTTAGTTACACAGATAATGGAAAATTCATTTTAATAATAGAAAACCATCTAGGTCGTGATCCTAGCTACTCCACTGTAAAAGAAATACGTTTATAAGGCTCTAGCTAAGGCGGAGAGCTGGCAGAAACGTTAGCACGCCGGGAGAAATGTTTAGCGGCATTTCGTCTGCCGTTTCGTTCTGGGTTCAAATTCCGACGAGGTCGACTTTGCCTTTCATCCTTTCGGGGTTGATAAATTAAGTACCAGTTACGCACTGGGGTCAATGTAATCGACTCAATCACTTTGTCTGTCCTTGTTTGTCCCCTCTATGTTTAGCTCCTTCTGGGCCAGAAAGAAATAAGAAATACGTTTATAATTTATGTTTCAAAAGACTGTAAAAGTCTCAAAAGCTAAATCTGCTGAACTGAAGGTATTGAAATACGCTTTGACGTAGAATTATTCTGTTAGAATTTCATTTAGATTTGCTTTTAAAACCATCTTCCAGTGTGCATATTCAGTTTTCTTACAGGACAAGTAATTTATTGCTTTCCTTACACAATTTAAGTGTCAAAGTCAATTCCTAAAATGCTATCGCTATTGTTTTGGGAATTCAACTGTCCACAAAGAAGCATTTGTGTACGTAGTCCGAAATTCTGAGAGTGCATTGAACACTTCAGGGTTTTAGCTACTCACATAAACATGCATTTATATACACACATATTTCAGATAAGTTTAATTATTGAACTATACATTTATTTAAAATATAGAGGTGCCAAAACATCCCTACATATATAGAAAAATATCAATGAAAAAGAATCATACATAATTTAATCAAATACATTCATCTACTTTAATTTATGCAACTGGTGAACAAAATACGAAACCATAAAAAATAAACAAATGAATTGGTTCTGTTGGATTTTTATTTTTTAAAAACGGCATCAGACTGAATGCTTTGCCCCCATTTTATGAATTTCAGATTGTTTCCCCAAATAATTCAGCGCTACCGTTACCAATCTCTTAACTTTCAACTCCTTTAACTTTTAACTCTCTTAACTGCATCGTTCAAAAGTTGAACAGTTTTCTGTCCAACTTTAATACGTAGCAAAGCATGAGTTATTTTACTATAGGTTTTAGAATCTCACATTGTCTATTCTTTACCATCTGAACTAGGCATTTGTGATAGATTTAAGTCTATAAGATCTTAATATCTAAGGATCTTGTTACCAGCACACAATAAATCCTGAATACTCATTGCATTAAATTCTTTAAATCGCATTGATTGCGCCATTTTTCGAGGTTAATTCAGAAAATTTCATCCCCCAAGCTTACATAATGTAATATTTCCAGAATTCTTTAACATACTGTTTGACACCAGCCTTTGTTGTCAACTGATTTCAAGTTCTTGTGTGATAATGAATCTTAAGAATGGAAATAACTACCTTACCAATAAGCTAGAGTTGTGAATCATGTATAGTTGAATAAAAACGACTTCAATAGATGCCTACATTCAGTGTCAATGAAGATTTTTTAAGATGACCGATATAATGTGTAAAAGCATGTTTTCCTTGTGTGCGAAATATATATATTTTTCCATACCGTATTGTTCGACAGCAAATTAGAAATGCTCAGTGACCCTGTCGTTTAACAAAATCTGTGTAACCATTTCTTTTCAGTTAGGTTTTCAAATGAAAGTAGATTTGAAGGCGTATTTAATTATTCTCGGAATATCAAGAATGATAAATAAGCAATGACTTGAATTCAAGTCTCCAGTGATGTTTCTTTCTGACAAAAATGTGTAACAATTTTCGCAGTTTTGTATTCTGGTGTCTATATTCCCTCCTTTGAGATAAAAAGTTGATGGAAACCACTTCCAAAATAAACCAGATTCATCTACATTAAAATCTAAATTTAGTTGGATATTCTACAATATCTTTCAATTGAGTTGGAAATTTCACTTCTGTCTGAATGTCAGCACTTGCTTATTTTTGTTATCTCAATTCCATCATGATTAGATCGTTTCTTTAACTTCAAAATCCACCCAAGACAAGCAACAACCTTTCTGTTGCAACTAAATTTAACCTTTGTACAAAGAAATGGCTTGGAAGACTGATGAGTGATGCTGCGACATATTATCGCCCAAGCATTTAACATTTCCTCCGTGTTTCACCCCAATATTTTATAAGGTGTACGCGTTACTTTAAAAGTTTTACACTCACTTGAATCTCGTACAGCAACTTTATTTTCTTAGATGATTTTTAAGGTTGGTAGCGCAAGTTCTAATAATTCCATAACAAAAAACTTTGCTATTCCTTCCATTCTTTTCATAATCTTTAGCTTAGTATCTAATGATATTACGTGACATGATAGGCTAACAATACAACTGAATAAAC
This sequence comes from Octopus bimaculoides, assembly GCF_046866305.1. NCBI lineage: Eukaryota > Metazoa > Mollusca > Cephalopoda > Octopoda > Octopodidae > Octopus > Octopus bimaculoides. Next base: position 74,426,515 of record NC_142928.1, on the reverse strand, counting down.
TAAAATATTATACTTCAGGAAATTAAAAAATTGCTTCACAAGTGATAGGTTGTATCACGAGCTAACGCTTTATTTTTCGAAGTCATAACTTAAATGTCTTGCTTAAAACAGAAAACTCACCATTGATTTTCTTAAAAGTTTTACTAAATTTTAGCTTCTCTAAATTTACATTATACCAAAGAGATCGTTATCGTGAATTAAAGTGACAGGTGTGGAGAAAAAATCTATTAAGCTGTATGAATTAAACTATTTCATCTGTTGCTTCACAATGAGAACTATGACAAACCATGTGAATAATATACTTAAAAATACTTACTCGAAAGTCTAATCCTTCACCACAGATGTGTGGCCCAGCCATATAACGTCTCACACCAAGCTTGGTTCTTTTATCAAATATCTAACAAATTAAAAAAAAAAAATAGTTACATTTGTAAATTATAATGTATATTTTCTATGTACCACATCTTCAGAATTTCTTTTAGGTTTTATACAATTTTTGATAATTTCAGTCCCTGCCCTATTTACATATATTTATTTAGCTGCCCTATTTACATATATATATATATATTTTACATTTTGGAAGAGGTCTAGTGGAAGGCCCTATAGCAGGCCCCATAGCAGGCCCTGTGACTAGATGGCTAGACGTGATTAAGGAAGATCTCCAGAGGTACGATGTCACCTTGGAGGATGCAAAGGGACTGGCACGGGACCACCTGCGATGGCAAACACTGGTAGACCTGGTCGGCTCTGTACACAATGAAGCCTCAAGGACCGGTAACCCGAGATGACCCCTCCCCTATCGAACAAGAACAGAGAGAGGGAGAGAGGGAGAGAGAGAGAGAGAGAGAGAGAGTATTTATATATATATATATATATTCTTTGGTGGTAGGACAGAAACTAAACTTCCTGTTCAAGCTTAATGCTGGGAAATGTATAGATTTAGGAATAAGTCGCATGAAAGAAGCTGGAGATTGATTCGAGTGAAATAAGATTTAACAAAAAAAAAGAAAAAAAAAAAAGAAAATGCAAAAGATACTGTTACTAATTCAAAAAATTTCAAGGCGGCATTTAATAGTGGTTTCTTATTTTGGCACAAGGCCAGCAATTTTGGGGGAGGGCGTAAGTCGATTACATCGACCCCAGTGCTCAACTGATACTTATTTTATAGACCCCTAAAGAATGAAAGGTAAAGTAGATCTCGGCAGAACTGGAACTCAGAATATTAAGACGGACGAAATGCCGCTAAGCATTTCGTCCGATGTACTAACGGTTGTGCCAGCTCGCTGCCTCAAAGTGGTATATAATAATTAATAACCCTTCAGTTATAACACCTCACTAACTCGGTCAGTTACGCCATGCATAAAATTCGTTATCATAAAATAAGTTCGTGTGTTTAGTAGTGAGCGAGCTCCGTTGTATAGAAGGCAAGCTTCACCTCATAGTCTGTGATACAGGTACTATTTCTAGTCGTAACAATTTAACTTATTCTAGTAATGCTCATACTAACTCAAGTCGATAGGACTTATAAACTGTTGATGGATGTATTTGAATATGAAAGTTGTTATCATTTATAAGCCTTATAAGGTGGCAAGCTGGCAGAATCGTTAGCACACCGAGGAAAATGCTTAGCGGCATTTCGTCCATTCTTACGTTCTGAGTTCAAATTCTGCCGAAGTCAACTTTGCCTTTCATCTTTCGGGGACGATGAAATAAGTACCAGTTATGCACCGACGTAAATGAAAAACAGAAAATATTAGCTAATAATGGATGGTGTATGATCAAACTAATTAACTGAATTCGCTATATTATTAGTATTTTAGAGACCCTTTCTTGAATTATACCGGCAAGGCCAAAAAGCAGACGCTGTTCTTGTTCAGCATTAGAAAAATCTCTGATTGAGCAAACCCTACAATAAAAAGCTTTCCAGCTGTAGCCATATTATGTTATTCTTTGGTACAGTGACCCAAAATTGATCCAGGGTTACCCTCTCCAATGCATCATTTTCTAAAATTGTTGGGTGGGATTGAAGGTGCAGATAAGACTAGGACGGGAATAACTAAAATATGTATTCAGACATATCCAGTAAATGAATATCACTTGCATCTATAGGATTGCTGTTGTTCCTTTACTTATAATAACGACTTCACACATTGCTTCAAATGGTGTACTTCATGCAATTACAAGTTAGCTACCATTTAATAGATTTACTATCGAGACGTTCCAGTTGTGAACACCACCATGTTTTTTTTTCAGAAACAGTGTGAAAGAACTATTTTCTTTAACGCCACCTTCCATAATATATAAAGGCAGTGATTTGAAGGAGATGAAACTACTATTTCTAGCAAATTGAGTGATAGTACAGAGTAACCATTCTTGGTTTGTTGACATATTTGACATTAACGACAACCTACCTTTTCTCACAACCATCGGAGCACGAAGCGCTCCTCATGAACATAGATTCATGAGATGGTTGTGATCTGTAAACAGTTTTGTGTAGGAATCGGAAACAGGCGTATAAACACGCAATGCGCATGTCAAGTAAGTTATATGGTAGTCTGTATGCCACGTCTGACACCACTATCACACAGCTTTGCTGCAATTTTCTTGTTGCACCATATTGTCAATGAATGAAGCCAAGGAAGTCACCAAGTATGACTTAGCGGCTTCCTTCATTTGCTGTCTCACAGTTTTGAACAATTTTTCGATGGGAAGAGTATAGTTTGATTGCTCATTCACTGTTTTAGGTCATCACTTCACGGATTACCTCATTTGTCTATTAACATGTTGTGTGAAATAACGAAGCAACACCATGTTGTCTTAAAAGTTATGGTTTAAGAAAGAAAGCACAATTGTAATAATTGCAACAAAAAAAAAAAAGACGAAAGAAAACTCGGTCAGCAGTGAATAAATATTAGCATTAAGTAGAACTTATAAAACTTACCTTAATACTTTTATCCCAGCCACCTGTAATGAAAATATCGTTATATTCTGGACTAAACTTCAGAGAATAAATACGATTTGTGCAATATTCTTCTCTGTCAGGGGAATTTTCTCCTCCATACGTTTGTAAAATCTGCAAAAATGATCTTCAAAATATTAAGAAACTTCTCTCTCTCTCTCTCTCTCTTAATATGCGTATATGATGTGTGTTTTGGTTATTGATTAATTGTTTCAATTCTTTTCAACAAGGGCAACTTGGGAGAGGTGGGGATTACATCGACCCCAGTGTTCAACTGGTACTTATTTTATCGACCCCGAAAGGATGAAAGGTAAAGTCACCCTCGGCGGAATTTGAACTCAGAATGTAGCGACGGGCAAAATACCGCTTAGCATTTCGTCCAGCGTGCTAACAATTGTGCCAACTCGCCGCCTTGGTTATTGATTAATAATAATAACACATCTTAAAAAAGTCTTGTGATGCCATCGGAATATATGAGGTGCATTCCAGAAGTTTTGCGACATTTTTAGAGGAGGCAGTAAAAACTGTCCAAGATTATTTTAATTTTAGTCTAACGTTACTATTACATCTAATAAGCTGTAACAGCTCTTTGAACACACTCTATTAAACAGTGCTTGTCACAACTGACTAGTTTGCAGAATGCAGTCGGGATGTGAAGGCAATTTGGAAGCTCGATATGCAATAAAGTGTTGTGTTAAACTGGACAAAAACGCTTCACAAATTAATGAAATGTTTCAGATAGCTTAAGCATTAATTTGTATGAGCCTAACATCTGTTTTTCGCTGGTGCAACAGGCCAGACGAACAAAGTCCATTGGGAAGCTCGTAATGACAACTCTTTTCCGACAGCAAGGTAACCAGCTACATCTATTGGTTTCCTTGTAGCTAGGCAGTCAACAACATGTACTTTGTGGAGATTTTGAGAGAGTTTAAGGAGAGATTTCATCGCACCAGTCCACGATTCCATCCTGGTAACCAACTACATCAACTCTGTTCTATATTTAAGAGATGAGGAATTATGTGCATTATTTACATTATTTACATTCCAAGATTACGAGTTCGATTCCAAGCAGTGACCTGAGTAAGGAATTCCTTCAAAGGTTTGTATAAAACATCCAATTATTATTATTATTATTATTATTATTATTACCAATTAAATAATAAATTGAATTAATGTATTTGGACATATAATTATTTAGTATAATGAAGACATCTTATTTGCAATATGTAATTAATATTAAATTACTAATATAATGATGTATTTTACAGTAATAACAAGAATATTCACTAAAAGGATTTAAAATTCTGAATTAATCCACTAAAAATTCACGCACATAATACATAGGCATTTGAATTAATTTCCTTACATTCCAGCTGTCCTTTCACATGGAATTTCGTCTATCTTTAAACCTTAGCTCTGATGAGACATATATAAGTGAATTGAATTGTTTGTATATCAAAACATGTAAATAAGTTGAAACAAATTGTTGACGATTTTGGTTTTTTAATGATTTCTTAATGTTATATTATATTATATTCATAGTATATCATGTTATATTATAGTATAAATAAATTATTGGATTGTCAATTGTATCTCTCTATTTAATTTATTGTTATATATATATATATATATATATATATATATATATATATATATATATATATATACTGCAGCGTGGAAGGTGTTTATAAGCCATGTAAAAACGCACGAAAACCATTAGATTCACTTCAACATTTAAATTTAATTTGCCAAAATATTTTCGTCGCTTTGAGACCGCGACCTCATCACTGACAAAATTCCGTGCTGCATCTGATGCAGCAAATATTTTGGCAAATTAAATTTAAATGTTGAAGTGAATCTAATGGCTTTCGTGCGTTTTGTACATGGCTTATAAACACCTTCTTCGCCGCAATAGTTTTCGTTCCAGCACACGATGTCAGATCAGGTCACTTGCTATGCAAGTACATCTCTGTAATATATATATATATATATATATATATATATATATACTCAAACTCAGAAATTCAGACGAAAATAGTCTCTTTGTAGTCTTTCTTTTACTTGCTTCAGTCATTGAATTGCAGCCATGCTGGAGCACCGCCTTTAAAGGTCCAGTTGAACAAATCGACCCCTATACTTATTTTTAAGCCAGGTACTTATTCTATCGGTTTCTTTTGCCGAACCTATGTAAACTAACCAACATCAGTTGTCAAGTGTGGGTGAGAGACAAATGCAACGCACCATTACACACACATTCAAATTCAAGTCAGAGTTTCTGCAAATGGTCCGTTATTATATGAAATACTCATTACGCATAGTACAGATTATTCATTTCGTCGGTGCTTGCAGTTTTTTATGAAGAACGGAGAGAAAAACTCGGAGTAACAATTGAGCGAAACCAGTTTCGAATGAATTACTACACACAATCGCACGCGCGTATATATAAATGCATATATACACAAACACACACATGGATACTGAATACTAAAGGAATTATTGTATGCATTAGTAAGAATAAAAACTAGTAAACATAATTGTTCGAATTTGCAATTGTAGTCGATAAATTACAATGTTTTTAGGTAAGGCTATGATTTACCATCCATCGAGCTTCAAATGAGGTTTTTGATGCACTGGTTCGACCTACTAGAAATAGCCACCTAATCTCTTTCATATCACACCATACCCACTTATAAAAGGAAAATTGATAGTATAGTCCATAAGAATGACCAAACAAACGAACAGACAAACAAACAAAAACGGCAAGATCACGACTGTCATAACTTTGATTATAAGTTAATTTGATCAAGGCTGACCTGGGGCTATATTATGGCAACATCAACAAGAATAACAATTATAGTAACAAGAATAGCATGAGTCATATGAGTATTGATATGTCATCAATTTAAAATATATGACACCCAATGCAACTATGAAATAAATCAAGAGAAATCGACATTTCTTACGCTTCCTGCAGCTATGTTCGTTAATGAAGAAAAAAAGAAAAACATGTGGAGATGGTTTGATTGGAGGTGACAGGACGTATTGTTAGATAAAGTCGTTTGGACTACCTCAAGTTTTAACTATGATTTATTGTCTCTCATGGTGGCTTTGTCTATTTTCTTGTAAATTATTTATTTGACGTATTTCTTTAGTGTCTATTTTGATTTCTTTTCTCTCCCATTGAACGCTATGGAATAAATCAAGTCTGCAATCTGGTTTCAGTTCCAGGTGGAACCAATTCACTAAACATATATTATTAAACTCCCATCTCGAATTTTGCAACTTTAATTAGCAAAATCGGTTAACAAGATAAATTACCGAAATTGATTAACTTTATCAAAGCCATTTTCCAACATTTTCCACAACGACATGAAACAAAACATGCCTGCATTTCAAAAGCAATTGTAAACATACGCATAAGATAACCATTTCCAAAATTAGACACCACAAAAGATACTGCCAAACCAATGGTTTTCACAAACAACATCTCAAAAATAATGAAAACCCTTGTAAAATTTTCTTACTCCATGATACTAAGTCATTCTCATTTTTTCAGTGACCAATGGTATTGTTTCCAGAAAGTCATATTTGCCTGTGTGTCTCTCACCAGTGGTCCCTTGCTCTTAATATTTCTTTGTAATCAGAAGGCGGCAATCTGGCAGAATCATTAGCACACCGCGTAAAATGCTTAGCGGCGTTTCGTCTGTCTTTGTGTTCTGAGTTCATATTCCGTCGAGGTCGACTTTGCATTTCAACTTTTCGCGGTCGATAGAATAAGCACCTGTTGAGTACTGGGGTCGATGTAATCGACTTACCCCCCACCCCTCGAACTTGTATCAACATTTGAAAATATTCCTTCTTCGTAAACAGATAGCGACGATCTGGTAGAATCGTTAGCACGCCGGGTAAAATGCTACGTTCTGCGTTCATATTCCGCCGAGGTCGGCTTTGCATTTCATTTTTTCGGGGTCGATGAAATAAGTACCAGCTGAGCACTGGGTTGATGTGATCGACTTAATTTCTACCCCGAAATTACTGGCTTTGAGCCAAAATTTTAAATCAATAATTTTTTTGTAAAGTTAGCTCCAGCGCTTGACAAAAGCAAAGTCTTCGATCTTGTGTTTTATGGCAATCTCTTAGCTAAGTTATTCATCTATGGTACCGACGATTTCTTGGATCGGAGCTTCCTGTCAGACCACAACATTGCATAAAAGCTTTGAAAAGGCTCCTTCTGATGCATGCTCTGTCAACTCACATCTACACCAAGTTGTACTTTTATCATTGCGCTTTTGTAATTACTTGCTGTTCTTTTAACACTCATTTTTAGTTGATATCTCCCCTCAATCCTCTTTAACTTTCCACACACGAATATCATCCATGTACAACCTAAGTATCTCACCCCTGAAGTATATTGAATCCATGAGCAGGGATCTTAAGAGTGTCCACGACTGATATATGAAATCCTAGCATGTTTCAACAGCACATATACACAGTCATCACACATCAGTAAACGGAGTTGTACTTTACACTTCGTAGTGATAGAAAACAGACATCTAAACACCGCCTTGCGCCATAAATGATAGATATCGCAGTGTCTAAGGATCTCACATGGCAACCTCGTATTTCGAATTTAGGTAGAGTGTGTGTATGTGGATTTAGTTAATGAAGTCTGCTGTGATTATTGCAATTGTAATAGATTATCCAGAGAAAAGAAACCACATGTCAGTAAGTGGTCTGTTGTGTGCTTCAAGCGTTTTGTTAGCGATTCTCTCCCGATCAGTCGACTGAATCTCCTTAGGCCGTAGTCTGACATGTATGTGTGTGTGTGTGTGTGTGTGTGTGTGAGTGAGAGAGAGTATGTGTGTGTGTATGTGAGAGAGTATGTATGTGTGTGTGAGAGAGAGAGAGAGAGAAAAAGAGTGTTTATGTGTGTGTGAGCGTGAGAGAGTGAGAGAGTGTGTGTGTGTGCATGAGAGAGAGAAAGAGAGAGAGAGAAAGGGAGAGAGAGAGAGATAATAGTACCCTTTCGAATACGTGAGCAAGAGCAATACTCTGGCATGGATCTTTCTTGATCAGTAACTGGTTAGGGATAAAGTTTTTTTTCTCAGGCCAATGAAAAGGAAATTTACGGATCGGCAAAAGAGACCAAGACAAAATGTACCAGACTTATATATATATAAAAAAAAAATGGGAGCCATTTCTTTGAGGAAACCCTTCAAAACGGGGCCCCAGCATGTCTGCAGTCCAATGACCGAAATAGGTGAAAGATAAAAGCAAGATAAGATATTTCTCAGTTCAAAATGATGAAGACTATTTCTAAATGGATAATAATCTATTAAAAAAAAATACTGACATACTTGCATCGTTCTAGAATCGTACAACCTTACGGCGAAGTCTGCTCCACCAGTAGCGAATACTTGACCATCCAAGCAGAAGTCGACTGCATTAGTTTGGTTGTTTTTCTCTGAAATATATATTAAAAGAGAAAAAGAATAAGATTTAAAAAAATTGATGTCAGACGAAATAAATTTTCTATGCGCTATGTATTGAGAGGAAATGAATGGAGAGTGAGTGAATTAGTTGTAAAATTTTCGCTAGAGTGAAGCGTTCTATAAAATCATTAATTCCAAAAGGCGATGAACAAGCTGAATCAATTATCTTGAAGCAATCCATTGCCAATGATTAAAGTATAAAAATATTGAATCTAATTCAAAGAACATTGTTCTATACACTTCGATCTCATTGATTTATGTATACTATCCCATACTGTACACACACACACACATGTTGTTGTTGGCACTCAGTCGCTTACGACGTCGAGGGTTCCAGTTGATCCGATCAACGGAACAGCCTGCTCGTGAGATTAACGTGCAAGTGGCTGAGTACTCCACAGACACGTGTACCCTTAACGTAGTTCTCGGGGATATTCAGCGTGATACAGTGTGACAAGGCTGACCCTTTGAACTACAGGCACAACAGAAACAGGAAGTAAAAGTGAGAGAAAGTTGTGATGGAAGAGTACAGCAGGGTTCGCCACCATCCCCCGCCGGAGCCTCGTGGAGCTTTAGGTGTTTTCGCTCAATAAACACTCACAACGCCCGGTCTGGGAATCGAAACCGCGATCCTATGACCGCAAGTCCGCTGCCCTAACCACTGGGCCATTGCGCCTTCACTCACACGTATACAGTGGAGAAACATGGTCTAGTAGTTAGGGTGTTGGATTCCTGATCGCAAGATTGTGGCTTCGATTCCTGGAGCGGGCGATGCATTGTGTCCTTGAGCAAAACACTTCATTTCACGTTTCTCCAGTCCATTCAGCCGGAAAAATGAGTAATCCTGCGATGGAACGGGATTCCGTCCAGGGGATGGGAGTATATACACCACAAAAACCGAAAAACCAGCCCTATTAATCGAAGTGTACAGTATTACGGCCGATCTTACTAATGGGTTTCACATTAGAGCTTCAAAGGAGTGTTAGGCAACAACCCGGTTATGCAAGCCTGCGTTCTTCAGAGGTAGCCGTTATGGAACATGTGTGTGTGTGTGTGTGTGTGTGTGTGTGTGTGTGTGTGTGTGCGTGTATGTGTGTGTGCGTGTGTGTATGTATATGTGTATGTGTATAACTTTTCAAGTATTTATATCTGAGCTACCATAAAAATAAATGACCTTTCTCTACTAACCTGGAAATAGTTAATATCCATCCAGGTCTATTAATTGGGAAAATGTCGTTATGATACTTTACGTTTATTTCGATCCTTAATTTTTGCTTTTTACTCAGGAGAGAAAACAGTGTCTACGCTATTCATAGGGCCTACGAGGCCAATGGAAGGGAGGTAGTTATCTACAAACCGGAGACCTAGTTGTAATGTTTGCAACAGAGAAGACTTCGCTAAAGGCATCTAAGGTGCGTGTCTGTTAGTAGTAGGAAAATGGACGATGGATTATTCTTTCATCTAAGTAGGCCACGGCGGATTTGAACTCAGAATGCAAAGAACCAAAACAAATACCGCAGGGGCAACCGATCCGACATTGTTATAGTTCTGCCAATCCACCGTTCTAGAGTAGCAATTTGTTTTTTCGATCTTAAAAGGATAAAAAGTAAATAAACCTCAGTGAGATTTGAACTCAAATACATCCAATATCGAAGCAAATAACACAAGTTACTCTAATAGGACGTACTAACTACTCTTTCATTTCGCCACCTATTTGTAGCTATGTTAAATAGAAATTAAATAGAGCCTGTCCTTTTCATGAACTTTGTATATTTAAAATATTTTTCGGCGATTTTTAAGAGAAAAAAAAGAAGAGGGTTGATTTTACTCATAAACCTTGTGTATAGTGCTATTTGATAGGGATTATTTTGTGTGCGGTTTTTTACAGTTGATCTTGAGAGCCATTTGAATCTACACTACTCTTACCTTGACGACTCCGTTTCTAACCTGACAATCTTGATAGAGATACTTAACGTTCTGAATGTTGTATAGTAGTCCCAGAATACTGAGGTGCAGTCAAACATCGATTATCTGGACATGAATTTTTCGAATTTCGGTTTATCCGAACTATATTACATGGTCAATTAATTATCTTCAGGATAGCTTGCTTTGTTTGCAACCAAATCAATTATCCGAACAAAATGCTCGTTCGTTCGGATAATCGATGTCTGATAACATAACTGGTAGATGTAAAATATGAAGAATACACTTGTGATTATATTTGTGAGCAGTATTTGTTTCGCAAAAGAATATTAGACCTGCATCCCTGTTTCATTGAATTAATATATAGTGGCTGTTAAATTCGTTCGTTTTTCTTTTCCATTTACTTTAATCCTTATTTTTCATAAACAATTTTAACAAATCAGTCAATAATATACTCTGCTTCATTGTTCACGACTTCTAACCAACGTTCCACTAGCGAGTCAATACCTTGACTTATTTGTTAAAATTGGTTTCAAATTTTGGCTCAAGGCCAGAAAGTTCGGGGGAGGGGTTAGTCGATTACATCGACTCAACTGGTACTTATTTTATCGATCCTGAAAGGATGAAAGGCAAAGTGTACCTCGGCGGAATTTGAACTCTGACCGTAAAAACGGGTGAAATGCCGCTAAGCATTTTGCCCCGCGTGCTAACGATTCTGCCAGCTCGCCGCCTATTATTTGTTAAAAATTTTGATGAAGAATAAGTATTAAAATAAATTTAAAAGCGAACAAACAGAAACAATGCATATGACAACCCAGTAGGTCCACCGAATTAGCCTCTACGCGGTTGCTTGATCTGCTAAAAGCAGCAACCAAATTTCGATTTGGGATTCAACAAAACAAAAACGAGGACGACATATACATTTATCATAAATACAAGCATCGAGAAACTGACCTTCAATAGATTCCACTAAAATTCCTTCTTCAGTTTCCGCTGTTATCACCTGACCGTCAGCTGTAGTGGCCAGGACTGACGTGTCGTTCTCCGGATTGAATCGAAGACACATAACAGCATCGCTAGAGAGTCGTGAATTACGCAGTTGATTTAGTAAACGACCTGTTTCAGTAGAATAAAGCTGAAAGTAAACAACCGTTACGAAGTATGTTAATAAAGCTTAAAGAAATGGTTGTTCTACTACAAAATTACATCAAACTGAAATTATTATTTTTTTTATATATATTTTAAACTCATTATTTATTATTATTGTTTTTTAGCAATTCATCTTCACTAAATTCCAGTGTTATCTTTACAAAACACATTTTCTGTTTATTACAACGCAAAAAGCCTATTTATGTATCGAATAAATATAATTTTTTCAACTTCTCTAATAGTGTTAGTTACTTTTTTCTCTTTTTCATTTTTTTTCTCTAGTTTTGAAAGATGCAGAAGTTCGCTCCGCCACCGTGTGATTGGGGTTCTGCCCCTGTGCATGGCACCTTGAGGCAAATTGTTTTCCCACATTATTCTCTGGTCAGTCAATGCTATGTGAGCAAAATTTTGTTGCCAGAAACAGTTAATGAGGGCACTGTTTATATATATATATATATATATATATATATAAACACACACACACACACACATACACGAGGGGTGCTGAAAAGTTCCTGGCTTGAAGAATGTCGCAAAAACTTGGTTGGAGACCCAACCTTCCGAGTTCTTTCACAGGGCTTAGAGAACCTGAAGGACCACGGCAATAGGTGTGGGAATCTGAGAGGGGAATATGTTAAATAAAATCATAAATAACTGATCCTCTTGTATTTTCTTTTATCCAAAGCCAGGAACTTTTCAACACTCTTTATATAATATATACATATATATATATAAATAAATAAATAAATATACATATATATTTATATACAAATATATATATATATATATATATATACACACACACACATACAATCATATCTATCTATCTATCTATCTTTGACCAACACTTCAACGCCAAACACGAAGGGTGCGTTGTCAGGGCTAGGATGCGTGCTCTAAGAAACGAAGGTGTTGGAGCCGCGCGAGAGGCCCGGGTGGAGGAGGCGCAACAGGGCAACAAAGCCACCATTCGGTCTCTGGTGGACGAACAGGGGCGCGAACTGCTCGAGCCAAGCAAAATGTGTGAGGCCTTTCAGCGGCACTTTGCTCGACTGTTTGGGACGAATGGCGAGCGAGAACGCAGGGTGGACTTCAGTGCCTACCTGCACAGCCTGCCACGACTCTCGGCAAGAGAGGCGGAGTGCTGCGAAGGTGCCATCACGGCGGCGGAAGTGAGGGACGCGATGGCGGGATGCTCGAGGGACAAATCTCCGGGTTTGGATGGTCTGCCCTACGAGCTTTACAACTGTATGCCAGACTTGTTTGGAGACGTCTTGGTGGCGGTGTACTGCAACTGGCAGCAAAACGGGAGCATTCCCGGTTTTGTGAGTCGAGGAGCCGTAACGATGCTGAAGAAAGATCCAAACAAGGGGGACGTCATAGATAACTTTAGGCCCATCACTCTGCTCAATGCAGACTTGAAAATTTTGGCCAAGGTGTTAGCCAAGCGGTTGGCGCTTGTCATCGAGAAACTGATCGGCAAGGCGCAAACGTGCGCTGTGCCGGGCAGGAGCATCCATGACAACCTCCATCTGATGCGCTACATCATAGAGAGGGTAGTTAAGGAACCTGGCATGGGTGGGGCCATGATCAATTTAGATCAATCGAAAGCTTTCGATAGGGTAGACCATCAATACTTGGAGGCTGTCCTCATAGCGGCCGGCTTCGGTCCCATTTTCCGCGGCTGGATGGCTGCCTTGTACAGAGGCATCCGTTCGGTAGTTCGCGTCAATGGGCATCTATCAAGACCCTTCAACATTGCACGTTCGGTCCGTCAGGGATGCCCCCTCTCGTCGCTTCTGTACGTGTTGACTCTCGAGCCACTACTGCGGAAGCTGGCGACGCTGAGGGACATCCCGCGAGAGTTGGGATGCGGGACGAGCGTGTCGGCATACGCGGACGACGTCACCGTCATAGTGTCTAGCCAAAAGCACATCGAGCTTGTCGGCGAGACACTGAGAGACTACGAAGCGGTAACGGGAGCGAAAATCAACCGGGATAAGTCAGTGGGCTTGCGGCTCGGCACCTGGAGAAGCAAGCCCATGCCGTCAAGTAGCGCCTACGTCGTGGGACGTTGGACTGACGGTCCGGTTGAGTTGCTCGGGGTCTGGTTTGGTCCAGACCTCCAAACGGAGAAGAACTGGGACGAGATAACGAGAAGGGTGGCCACTCTAGCCCGGCAATGGGCCGAGAGGAAGCTTTCCCTGAAAGGTCGGGCGGAGGTGGCGAACACGTACATCGCGTCCGTCATCTACTACCGCCTGACCGTCGTTCCTTGTCCCGACCCTACCATCACCAAACTGGAGCGCATCCTCTTTCGCTTCTTGTGGAAAGGAAGCGTTCCGATGGTTAGGCGATCCGTTTGCTGCCAACACCCGTTAAAAGGAGGACTGGGCATGCCGTGGTTGATGATGCGCAGACACGCGCTGAGACTGCGACATCTCCGGCTCTACGTAGACAGCGGTGAACAGGTGTGGTCACCGTTTGCGCGGCGCGCTTTCCCGCAGCTCGTCTCCATGACCGAACTGCAGTCATGGATCAAGAAGAGGCCGAGGAAGGGCGAATGGCACCGCGAGTGTCGCGCTGCTCTTCGGCAACTCCAGCAACCCGGGTCAACCTTGAGCGACTGCATCACAACTAACGCATTCTATAGTGGATTAGTGGAGGGAAGGTACGACGACGATCTCGGGGCGAACCTGGGCGTCGACGAGGAATACCTGACCCGCCTGTTTAAGACGACCTTCGGGCCGGGACCTATGGACAATTTCCAGAGATCCCTGGCCTGGCAGTGCTATCGAGAAGCACTACCCGTTCGAGATAAGCTCTACAGGCATGGCTCGAGAAACACGGGGCCGACCTGTCCGAGATGCCGGCAGAGCGACGAAACCGTTCTGCACGCACTCGTACAGTGTCCCACCATTTCCGAGCTGTGGGCTTACGTCGAACAACTGCTATCGCGTGTGGGACGAGTCGGTCTATCAGCCGAGTCTATCGTGAATATTGTCGCGCCTCCTTCCTTTAAACGGGAAGGAAGAGCTATTTTCATCGTACTTGTGGCTATGGCGAAAGAATGTGTATGGTGGACGCGTCTGAAAGGTCTAGAGACAAAGACTTTCCTCTCTGGGCAATCTCTCATCAAGTTCTTCAAGTATCACCCGAAGAGGAAGGTGAGAGTAGAAAGGGAAGTCTTGTCTAGTGAATGCTTCAAAAAAAGATGGGTGAATGTAGCAAGGATGGCACGTGTGAACGACGGAGCCATCTTGAGCATAACCCTATGAACAAGAAAAAAAAAATAAAACAAAAAGGCAAAAGAGAGTCACTTACTGTTATAGTTTCTTCAATGAGAATATTGACCAAGGTTACCGTGGTCTTTTCCGTAGGCTTTTCCTTCCACAGCTAAACCTAAACTGTCCTCCCCTCTTTTACACGAGAACATTACTGTGATACACGATCCCTATTGATCGGCCTTTCCATTTTTTTTTTCCCGATCCCTTTTGATCGAACCCCCCCTTTTTCCCTTCCTACGATCCCTTTTGATCGACACCACCACTTTTTTTTTTTTTCCTTCCCCCTCCCAAAAAGAAAAGCTCTACATTGTATTTGTCCCATCTTCGTTGAGCCCTGTGTGGCTAATAAAAGAAATGTATCTATCCATCCATCCATCCATCCATCCATCCATCCATCTATCTATCTATCTATCTATCTATCTATCTATCTATCTATCTATTTATCTCTCTGAAAATGTCGAAATGTTATGTCTGGGAACTCCACTCCTATCTCCGATGTGGTTTGATAATTTTCATAGCGCAAGATAGTCTAACGTGCAGAGACTGCAAGCCGAATATAAGAAAGGAACACAGAAAAGGCATTCCGTCTTAATACTTCATATAAAGTATAAGTGTTTCAGAAGACCAGCAAAAATGAATTACGTAAGCTTAATTGTCCAGTTCTGCGATATACGCAACATGCTCTCTGCATTAGCATTATTGGCAATAATATTTTTGTCAGTAATGGTGATAGAGAGGGTCGGCTGCAAATATCTCTTAATTGGGCATTTAAGCTGGATTAGTTCACGTTTTTCCGTTCTTCTAAAACAGGTTTATATTATATAAAACTAAAAATACTGATTGCCTTTCCTGGGTTCCATATATATATATATATATATATATATATATATATATATAGAGGCATCAAGCTGTTAGATCAGGTTATGAAAGTTACAGAGAGGGTCATAGCCCAACTAATTAGGGAGCGAATCAATTTAGATGAGATGCAGTTTGGGTTCGTGCCAGGTAAAAGCACTACTGATGCCTTATTTCTAGTGAGACAGTTGCAGGAGAAATACCTAGCTAAGGATAAACCTCTGTACCTGGCTTTCGTTGACATGGAGAAAGCCTTTGACAGGGTCCCCCGATCCCTTATCTGGTGGTCAATGAGGAAACTTGGGATAGAAGAATGGTTAGTGAGAGCTGTGCGAGCCATGTACAGAGATGCTGCCAGTAAGGTGAGGGTTGGAAATGAGTACAGCAATGAATTCCGGGTAGAGGTAGGGGTCCACCAAGGTTCCGTCCTCAGCCCCCTCTTATTTACCATAGTCCTCCAGGCAATCACAGAGGAGTTCAAGACAGGTTGCCCCTGGGAGCTCCTCTATGCTGATGACCTTGCCCTAATTGCGGAGTCACTATCAGAACTAGAGGAGAAGTTTCAGGTGTGGAAGCAAGGTCTAGAA
>NC_142928.1:74400263-74405263 GCF_046866305.1 Octopus bimaculoides | reverse complement strand
ACTAACTATTGTCTTGTCAGTTATTCAGATAATATTTTCTGAGTCTGAATCAACAAAACTGTCCTCGTTTCATTTATTCGTTAATTTCAGAAACGCATCTCATATCTTATCAAATTTGTACTGATACAGAATTATGAATATTGAATAAAGGAAAAACATTGAACTTTGAATCTGTTAGGGTTACTAAACTAAAAATTGGTTCTTGTCTTTTATTCTAATTCCATTCAGCTAAGATCAACTGTAGCAATATAAATCGAACTTAGTATTTCATGTTATTGATCCCGGAAGGATGAATGGTAAATTGACCACGGCGCGATTTGAATTGAGAATGTAAACTACTGTAATTAAAAGACTGGGGAGCATTTGTTAGACATTCTAATGAATCTGTCAATCCGCTGCTTGATTGGCGAGATAATAATTGTTTCCAAACTAGGTACAAGACCAGAAATTTGGTGGTTGGTGGTGGGGTATAGTCGATTATATCGACTCCAGTGCTTGACTGATATTTGTATTATCGACTTCAAAATGATGAAGAGAAAATTTGACCCCAACAGAGATTGTTCTTAAAGTGTAATGAGCTGGAACAGATACGGTAAAATTCTAATGAATCTGCTAATCCATCGCTTTGATTACAAAGATGTTAAGAAGATAATAATGTTCATTCCTTTCTCGAATGAAATAAGACAACTACAATCACAGATCGAACTTAATTCTGTTCAACACGATTTTACCTCCTTTATACTGCACTCTCTCCGTAGTCATTTTCGTTTCTTATATTCCAACAAGTTTTTTGATAATAGAGACGAGATAGAATGGTAACCGTGGTATAAAAGACAATTAGCGAGCAGAAGTGAAATACTTCGAAAAAATTTCCTTGAACTAAACCCAAAAGGCATTTATTTTATTATTTTAGAGAAGAAAATGGGAAATCAGAGTGAGAAGTGAAAAATAACGGCTTTTGTTTGAAACCAAGTTTGCACTAGGACTTGAATTGATGTGAATCTATCCTTAACTCTATGGAATTTGGCTCAGAAATCAAGAATGTTTTCCAGAATAAGCAAAAAACCTCACATTTGAGGATTTGGGTAATGGTCGAGGAACGTAAAGGGTCGTAGCTAAATACCATAAGTAATTTTACCCGACGCTCTTCGGATTCTGCCAACGAATTTTGTCGCAGATTAACTCGTTGAATTGGAAGGATTTTGAACAAATAACCAAAGCTTTAACTGTTCGTTTCATTGATTCATGCGTGAAAATACCTACTTAATTCGTAAGGGTTAAATCCAAGAAACTAAGAAACTACAAATAATAATAATAATAATAATCCTCTCTACTATAGGCACAAGGCCAGGAATTTTGGAGATGGGGCTAGTCAATTACATTGACCACAGTGCGTAACTGGTACTTATTTTATCAATTCCGAAAGGATGAAAGGCAAAGTTGACCTCGGTCGCTTTTGAATTCGGAAAGCAAAGACGGACGAAATGCCGCTAAGCATTTTGCTCGACCTGTTAACGATTCTTTCAGCTTGCTCCCTTAATGATGATAATAATAATAATAATAATAACAATAATAACAATAACAACAATAATAATAATAATAATAATAATAATAATAATAATAATAATAATAATAATAATAATTTGTTTATCTGGTAGAGCGGATCTAGGATCAAAGAAACTCCAACTATGATGCATTAGTATTTTATCGAAACACTGCGCATCCGTTTTAAATGGAACTTTTATTTGGTATTTCTTGCCTGTCAAGAGACCACGTAGAAAATTCCTGGCTGGTTCATCAGTCTACAAATACCAAATATCCCAAAGTAGTTGGTTTACAAGCTTCGGCTTGATTACACACACACGCACACACGCACACACGCACACACGCACACACGCACATACACGCACACACGCACATACACGCACACACGCACACACGCACGCACGCACACTATTACTCTACTATGTCGCTGCGAATATCAAATCGGTTTTAATGTTGTTTGCAGTTTGTTGTTCACTGCAGAATTTTCTGTTCAAGAATAAGTTTCATGTAACTCGAAATGTTGCACAAATTACTTTATATAGTGCAGTTATCTACTCTGTCAGAGTATATAAATATGCTTTTACGCATCTATAAGTGGTTTAACTCTTATTTCTAGCAATATAAGTTCTTGTAGCACATACGGTCACAATTAGTAGGTTGGTGTATATATGTAAATATATATATATATATATATATATATATATATATATATATATATATATATATACAGTTTTGTATTTTTAAGTGATCGTTATTATCTTCTTATTTTATTAACATTTCTATAAGGACTAAAGCGGCGAGCGGGCACAATCGTTACTGCGCCGGACAAAATGCTTAGCGGCATTTTTTCCAGCTTTACGCGATGATTTCAAATGCCGCCGAGGTTAGCACGCCGGGCGAAATGCTTTGCGGTATTTCGTCTGTCTTTATGTTCTTAGTTCAAATGCTGCCGAGGTCGACTTAGCCTTTCATCCTGTCGGGATCGATAAATTAAGTATCAGTTGAGCATTGGTCCCCATCTAATCGTCTTCCCCACATCATCCAAAGTTTCTGGGCCTTGTGCCAATAGTAGAAAGGAGTGTTTACTATAAAAAGTATCAACGCTTAAACTCACAGTCTGATTGTTTTCCTGCAGTTTTTAATTTAGTTCGGCACGAAATATATCGTTAATGTTTTCTCTTTTACTTGTTTCAGTCATTAGACTGTGGCCATGCTGGGGCATCACCTTTAGGAATTTTTAGTTGATTGGATCGATCCCTGTAATCAATTTCTTTTTTTAGACTTCTACTTATTCTATCGGTTAATTTTTGCCGAACCTCTAGCTAACGAGGACGTAAACACACCAACACCAGCTCTCCAGCGGTGATGGGGGACAAGCACAGACACAAAGGCACACACGCGCACACATAAACACACACACACACACACACACACACACACACACACACACACACACACACACACGGACGCACGCACACAAATGCATACACACACGCACGCACACATGATGGGTTTCTTTCACTTTCCGTCTACCAATTCACTCACAAGGCTTTGGTCGGCTCGAGGGTACAGTTAAAGACGGTTACCCATCGTGCTATGCATTGGGACTGAACTCGGGACCATTTGGTTGTGCATATAAAAATTAGAGGGGATCCCCCTCTTTCTCTCTTTATATATATATATATATATATATATATATATATATATATATATATATATATATACATATGTGTGTGTGTGTGTGTGTATGTTAAAAATATGTAAACTTTATTAGGATGACTGGGCCTAAAAAAAGCATGAAAGCCAAGTAATTAGTAATGCCCCAACATAGCCAATTAGTTATGAAATCTATCATTAAGACTATCTGTGTACGGCCTACTGTACACGGCCATAAAGACATACTGTACACGACCATTAAACATTATGTACGAAAATATTTTGAATACGTACCTGAATACCACCATATTCAAATCCTGCAGCTAAAACTTTACCATCAAATGAGAATTGTAAGCTGTATGCGGCTCCCATTTCTGTAGAATATGGAATGTTGTGTAGAATTTTTACTTCAGAAAATCCCTGTGTGTTTCCTAAGAGATGAAAAATAAGTACAGTTGTATTGGATATATACATACAAACATACAAGTGTGTGTGTGTGTGTGTGTGTGTGTGTGTGTGTGTGTGTGTGTGTGTGCATTAGGCGTACTCGGATATGAAATGTCGTAACAAAATCAATGCTGGCTATAATTTCCACAGAAAATCTGTACAGGTAACCTGAATAAGCCATTTAATAGCACTGCTAACACAGTATTGACTTATAAAAACGCTTAATATACTTTGTAGTACATTATGGTTGCAAAACGAAATACCGTGTCTCTATAAGTCATTGATATTTATGTACCAGCTTCCAAGAATGTGTTTAATAGGTAAAATTGGATTTTAATAATGCTAACACCGCTATAGTTAGTGGCTATTTAAGCAATGAGCTTGTGGATGGTCAATGGGTTGGATGGGTGCTGATGAAGGAGCAAAACTCCTGAAGTATGGCATATACACCCATTACCCATTTTGCCTCTTCGATCTGACTGTTGTTTACATTAGGCGTAGTCAGTGCTGGCTATGATTTCTATAGAAAGTCTGTAGAGATAACTTTAATAAGTAATACAGAAGTGATACTGAATTAGTGCATGTGTTTACTATTGGAATAATGACCCTTCAAAAACACAAGAATTCAACACAAGAATTCACATTAAAAATCTTGCAAACTAAATACAAAAACGTGTGTATGTGTGTGTATGTATGTGCGCATGTGTGTGTATATGCATATATATATATATGTATATGTATATGTACGTATATATATATATATATATATTTATATATATGTATGCATATATATGTATATACACATATATGTATGTGTATATATATATATATATATATATATATATATATATATATATATATATATATATATATTATACGTGTATAAGAGATGACCACTAGGTGGACATTCAATATGCTAGAAAGAGGTCATCAACGACCCCCCCCCCACACACACACAAAAATAATGTCCTCCAGAAAAATTTCGCAAAACGCCAGAACAGGACAAAATGAGAAATATGCAGAATAAAGAATTATCTATGGACTGCATTTTTTCTGAATTTTCAGATTTTTTTATATGCTAGGTCACTTGGTTTTAAATTGAATTAATATTCAATTTATCACCCTATCTATATAAATAATAATTTATATATATATATATATATATATATATATTTCTGTATGAATTAGAGGTTAAGAAACCGTCTAAGGGATATTAAATATCCAATATACTACTGGATGTGTTCTTAATTATTGATAACCAAGTGCGTACCATTGCATGGCAATATCGCAACTGGGTATTAGGTACGAGTGGGGGTAAATTAGAAATTTACCAAGGATTTATAAGGCAAATA
>NC_142928.1:74370263-74395263 GCF_046866305.1 Octopus bimaculoides | reverse complement strand
ATCGTCGAATAATTAATTTTGCTACTGTTTCAGGTCTTGATGTCTTGTTAATGTCTCAGCTGTTCTTAAAAAGCTCTGCCCTAAACAGGTTCTGAGTGTAGCACTTGACAAATTAGTTATACACTACAGTACATGTAACACTACAGTGATAGAACTTTTTTTTGTGTTCGTATTTAATCCCCGAAAGAAGGATTAGTATCAAAAAGAGTTTTAATTCACATTGTACCATATCTTTAACACCCAACGTCACGAGATGATACCATCGAATCGAACAGCTGCTGAGGTTGTTGTAGCCACATTATTGCGGTCGATAACGTTGTCAATGTTATTGTTTTAATGATTCAATAAGCTGTTTGGCTCTGTTAGCTTCCAATGTTTAGTATCCCTGTTATATTTAGACTCAGTGTAAAGAATTTATAAGTAACTATAATCCTTTGTTTCATAAACCTATAGCCTTTACATACCAGAGTTATTGACATAAAGGGATTAGCTAATGACTTCGGATAGATGTCGTGACAGGGATGAAAAGTAGTTAAGAAAATATACAAAAGAAGTGAGAGCATCTTGAACAATGTAATGCTATAAAAGTGCATTGATATTTCCTTTCCACTTTAGACGAACAAATATTATTATGAAACGCGGTCAGAGTGTTACTTTCTGGTAGAGCTTTTGAGTCCCAAAGTTCTACAGAAATGAATCAAAACGATTCCGAATCGAAGGGAGGATAATTCTTTGAAGAATGTTTTAAAATGAACTTAAAATATTTAGAAATATATTAAAAAAAAAAAACATTGAATTCGATCTTTACTTTATAATTTGGGTATCACTTTACATCGGTTGATACACAGAATCGATGAAACAGTTCAATCCGGATGAGAGCTGGGGATGTTTATATTCAGTCAGAATAGAAAGCAAACTTCGTCTAAAGCAGTGGTTCTCAAACCTGTTTTTGCTTAAGGACCCCTATGATTAATATTCACTTCTGATGGACCCCCAAAGCCATTTGATGTGTAAAAACTAGTTTTACAGACGATCTTTTCTAAATTTCTATTTTGTTTTCACATAACTTATGTAAGTTGAACTATGTAAAACATAAGAGAAAGAAGCCTAGTTGTTTCTTTCATCAAAATCAAAATATTTGATGAACATTTGAAATATTACTGTGGATTCCCGATTTACTATTTGCTTGCATTAAGTCCCTGTAGTCTTACATAAACACTCAAGGGCTGTGTGGACCCCAGTTGAGAACCACTGGTCCAAAGTATGCGGTAATGTATTCAATTTAAAAAAAACAAAATCTGAACCAGAATACGCCACCATTTTTGACTGCGTGAGGTCATTAGTAAAGACAAAATATGACAAGTTTGACTACCTTAGGTATCTTAATATATTTTCAAAACCAAAACATGACTGAGTAAACTGACCATAGCATTTTATTATTATCTTTATGGCACTAACATAACATTACTGGTTACAATCACTTTGTTTGGATTATCAATGATGTAATTTTAGAAGTGGCGCTGATAATCATCTTACTGCCAATTATTATTTTTCTTTCTTTCTCCTTCTCCTTTGCTTGTATATTTTTTCTCTTTCTCTCGTTTAATATACATATGTATGTATGTATGCATGCATGTGAGTATGTATGTATGTATGCGTGTATCTATCTATCTGTCTGTCTGTCTGTCTGTCTCTCTCTCTCTCTCTCTCTCTCTCTCTCTCTCTATATATATATATATATATATATATATATATATATATATATATATATATACATACATATAACTCTTCTTTTTCAGACTGGAGCGAACACGTTACAATGAAGTAGAGAAATTTGAAAAGACAACACGAAACCGGTTATTTCTCAAAATACAATGTTTGTATACCAAAAAGATTTTCTAACATTTTTCTAACATTTTCTGACATAATTTAAATATATACTTTAACCATGTAACACAAGCCTTCTGTAGTTTTTTCACTCTTATTATCTTTTATACATCCAACCACGTGCTTTCACATACCAACTTTCTCACCCTATACATACATATATATATATACTTTCTATTTGCCCATCTATCTTTCTCTTTTTATATGCTTTTTTCCTCCTTTATAATTCAGTCGTTTGACAAGCTTTTTTTTTTATTGTTTTCTTACACAATAAAGAGAGAATTGCAGCTGCAAATTGGTAGCAAAGAAAAAAAAAATCAAAATTAAACAAAAATAAGCAAAACCCACAGCCAAACCAGTCTAAGTAATACTAATGTAATCAGCAGAGATGTTTTATAATTTACAATTTAGTGCTGCAGTTCTGCTCTCATATCCTCTCCTATGATTTACTCCAGGAGATCAAAATACCACCAGTATGAGGTAACAATAAAACAGCTTAATGAGATTGATGAAACACATTGGTTGTCAGATAGTTTATAATGATATGATAAACAAGAAAATATGTTTCACAAAAGTTTCGTTATTTTATTATAGTCTTCTGAAGGAGATAGTGAAATACATGGCATATTTCATTATGTACTCAAATTCGCATCTACAAAGAAGCATTTTTATCGATTAAAATACGGGTAAAAGACCATTTCAATATATCAGCTAAACTCAAGCTTTGGCCAAATGAAATTGTTCCTGCTGAAGTTTGGAGTCAAAACCTTATGTTGAGTGTCACCTCTTGAAAATATATTTGCACGAATTGAGTATTTTCCAGTAAGTTGTATTTAAAATGATTCTAGCAAGATATTTTTTGGGGAAATAATTTCTTTTTGACGGTACTGAAAATGATTCTTTCTTCTTTTAAGATAATCTAATTTGGAGAACGTGAATGTGTCTGATAAGCGAAATATCTCAAGTTCAACCTCCTTGGATGTTACCATATCCGAGTCATGCTCTCTGATAAAATTATAGACAGCAGAGTATATTTGCAAATAACTTGCAGATATAAGTGCTACCGGTTGAAAGCTCCACATGCAGGACACTAGAAGTTTGTGGTGTCATCACCAGAGAATGTGCACCGTTTTGGGGCCTTCCTCCCCGATCAAATTATTAAAAGATAGATATTCTATATTTATCTTATATATTTCAGAGGAAATGTCGAAATTGTAGAGAAAAACATTGAATTATTATTTACACTTCATTTTAAAGGAATCGCATGAAATAAATTATTTTTCTTTATAAGAGATTGCATGTTAACAGCTGCAATTTCAACTACGCTGAGTGTATTATATATATATGTGCATACATATAAATATACATACACACACATATATTTTGAAATGTCGCTGGGAGACTAGGAGATATCATGGAGAATAAATTGTAGTTAAGATGCTTAGACCCAAGCAAAAACTGCAGGAACTTCTTAGAGATGTTACAAGCTCTCCTGTTAATGACTAAATCCATCACAGTGTTTGATACTCTTTCTCACAAGGGTTTCACCTCTTATTTTGTATGCTTTGCTTGAGTGCAGCAGCGAGAAAAGAATTAACCTTTTACGGCTTTTTGTCAACCACAACCATTTTGGCTACCTCCCCAATGACTCATTTCACTTGCTTGGGTTCCAGACCAATCCTCTGCAAGATAACACACTGATGTTACTGGTAAACTGCGACAACCGACTTCAGTAAGAAATAAGGTCCCATGCTATTTTTAACAAGAGCTTCGCCAACTGACTTCTGGTATTTAGATTTCTTCAGTTATAATTACATGTGAGAGTAACTAAGTGCTGGAAAATTTCGAGGCTTCTCATCCCATAGTATGTAATGATATTGCTGTGCTACTGATGCACGTTCTAACATAAATTGAGCTATTCACGCTATCCATTACATATATCAATGGGGATGGGAACTGTTCACTTTGTTATAAAGAAAGCAAATTAGGAATTAGTAATAGTTTCAGGGTACAAAAAAGGTCGATAACTCCCGACATTTTAGTTCATGGGCGTTGAAGAGAAGTGGGTAACCGCGTCTAACATCAGTTTCATTCAGCCTCTGTCCCATGGACCTTAGTGTATCTTTGGTTCCTATAGCTCATTTCTATCACTGGTATTCAGACCTCTCGCCTAAATGCAATAGGAACGGTATAAATTGGTAAACACTTCAACAAAAACAAAGTGCTTAGAGTAGTTGAGAGGAGAAGAGATCGTAAAAAACGTCTACCTATCAGCAATCCATACTATCCAAATGGCGCTGTGTTCTGTCAACTCTCAAGAAATTTAACTCTCAACTCCTCAGTTCAATTACCTGTAAACCTGTAAGTAGGTACCTACCGGAGTGTTAAAGTCGCAAATTAACTTAGTCGGTAGAGCGTCGAATAAAATATCTTGTAGTTTTATACCAGCTCAATACACTTTGAGTTCAAATCTCGTAAAGGTCAACTCTGTCTTTCAGTGTTTTGGGATCGATAAATAAAATACCAGCCTAAAACAGTGGAGTGTAGGAATTTTTAGAATTTAATGTGATATCTTGCGCACTCTGTTCTGGTCACTTGCATTCTGACAGCAATGTTTTCCGTGCCACTGGTACCAAGCTGTATCGGATTTTGCTTTTCCCTTACAGAATATCAGTAGCGTAAAGAGGGGTGTAACTTGTAGGTATTGGAAATATTAGTCTTCCACAAAACATCATGCCTAGTCTTACGTTTTGAAGAAGAGAGACTTCCTTAGAGAAGCGGAACTTGCTTGGAGAATATTTATGGTCTCGGGTCACATAGGGAGGCTGCAGCACTGTAGAGTGGAAGAGTTTACAGTTGGGAACACTATAAATTTGTTGAAGATTTTTTAAGAATTAACAGTGTTGAATTCGGATCCTTGTGTCACTTAGGCTAACAATAAACGTGGTAACATTGCGGTAAAACGGATAATATTATAATAGCTACTCCAGGTTGCACTGCAAACCGGACGAATAACTACAATAAAACCCGAAATATAGAAACTAAATTAATAAAAAATATATTTCCGTTTGTACAATTGTATTTAAAGATTTGAAGGAAAGAAAAAAAAAGGAAAGAAACGTTTGCGTGATATAAGATCAATAAGCAAAATGAATGCCATTTTGTTTTGTTGAAGTAAACAAGAGAAATGATATTTATCAAATGTACACCTAACTTTATTTATATTTGTTTAATGATGTGTCTCTAACAACACACACCTTAAACACAGACCGGGATTTAAATTATACATCAGCTAGACGGGAAGAGGTGATCTGTATATAAGGTAAACTAAAATGAATGTATTGAACGAGAGGGACGAATTAACGGAATAAAAAGAAAGGTCATTGCAGGACAAAGCACTAATGCGCACGCGCGTAAGCACATGATAACACGCATGTTTTTCTAATTTATTATCTTCCTCTTCCAAATAACTATAGCAGCCAAAATCCTTCATATCACATCTTAATGTTTTATAATTAAAAAAAATACACATTAGATAATGAAGTCCGAGACACACTGTACCTGAAAAAAAGATGGGATGGTCATGGCTGAACTACTCTTGAATAAAGATATAATCGATCATTATCGATTTGGAGCTAAATAGTAGCAACAATAGTAGCAGCAGCAACATATATTGTCTTTATATATTATATGCCTCTTTTATTCAACCACCACAAGGTGGTTTGTATGCCTCAATGAACCTGAGGGCTATGCCAGCAGAACGCAAGATCGGCAAGCACAGGCCAAAGGATAAGGATCTGACTAATATGGACCAATTCTTTCCTTAGGTAAAAATGGGTTTACATAAGATTAATACTCCTACCGAGAATAAGAAAAAAAGAAAAGTTGCAGAACTATTGATGACAATTCAACGCAAACAAGATCTTGGAGAGGAAATTAAATTTACTCACTTTGTATGTTTACTATACGCACGCACGAACGCACACACGCACGTACACACACACACACACACACACACACACACACACACACACACACACACACACACACACACACACACATGTACACATACACAGACATAAATGTATGTTGGTGTCGGCCAAAGAAAAAATAACAGACTTTAAAAATCATATTTATTGTTTTGCATTTAATCGGAAGTGTAGCTTTCAAAATAGTTCATCTCTCGCTACATCATCACTCATTGTTTCAACCAGTTTGTAACATATCCCAAAGCGTTTTTTTTAGGGCACTGCTCAGATATCGTGTCGAAATTTCTTCCCTCATTTGAATCAACTGAAATCTGCAATCTTTCAAGGTGGATTCAAATTTTGGAATAAAATAACCCCTGCATGGGTTACATCTGAAGAGTAAGGTGCCTGGAAGAAGGGAGTGGTTTTGTGCTTTGACTCAAGTCACGGTTCAAACAACCCTCCCCAGTGGCCTGCTGTAACATTAGAAAAGACCCTGTAAAAGTTTTCCCCCAATTTGAAACGAAATTTTACTCAGAGACCTTGCTGTTCCAAGTCTAGTATTTTTCAACCAGCGATTAATAATACAAGTGCAGTAAACAGACGTTCAACGCAGCAAGTGCAGATCGATGACTAACGCTAGTATGGTGGAACTATTATTAGGCTGAAGGTTAACGTAACCCAGTTTTGTCTATATTTCAGGCTTCTTCTTTCAAACTATTTCTCTCAAATGGATCAGAGTATCCAGGCAAAACTATGAGAAATAAACTGAAGATGAACGGCACCCTTCCAATCAAACAGGGCTATCAACAACGCTTTCAGATTTAAGCAACTCTGATGTGCTTTTTTGGTCGCAGCAGCGTCGATCCGACCCTCTGTGAAGACTTCCCATTTGTTTTGACATCTTAGCCATACATTCGCGTTTCGCCACCTGCTATTGCACTTTTCAAGAAGTTTCCATTGGTAATTGAAAGACTGTCAAACAACACCTGGCAGACTGTGATACAGTTCGTGTTTTTGTTTACCTGTCTGCATATGCGGCACAAATTCTGTGGCAACTCGATAAATTTTAATTTTCTTTTTAAATCATATGCTACGAATACCTACGTATGCTTCGGAAACTTCACAGTCAAGCTACGATTTTCATCGCAAAGTGATGGTTATCCTTTGCCATGAAATATCCTCATGACTGGGGCTCTTCTTTAGTGGTACTGCTCGGGACTTTGCACAGGGTTCAAACAATCCTCCCCAGTGGCCTGCTGCAACATTAGAAAAGACCCTGTAAAAGTTTTCCCCCAATTTGAAACGAAATTTTACACGGAGACCTTGCTGTTCCAAGTGTTGCATTTTTCAACCAGCGATTAATAATACAAGTGCAGTAAACAGACGTTCAACGCAGCAAGTGCAGATCGATGACTAACGCTAGCGTAGTGGAACTATTATTAGGCTGAAGGTTAACGTCACCCATTCGTAGGATTGCAGTCGTGATCAAGCTGCACTAACTGGTTAGCACATTGATTTAAATTTAGATTCTTTTTGGACACACCTCATATATACAATTATAATGATACTTTTCCTTCACCTCTGCTTAGCTATTCTATGGGATGATTGAGTATATTTAATTTCTCCTCCAAGTTACTGCAGTTTAAAGCCTTTTCGTAATAGGGGGAGTCATCTCTATTTGATAGTTAGTGGAAAGACTACACAATCTAAGCCAGACATTCATGGCTAGATTGCTTAAACTATTGCTAGGGTAGTTCGATTTTCTATGTATATAATTTTATGTTTTATTTAGTTTACGAAAAAGATAGTGTTGTGAATTAGAGTTAGCATAATTCAGGTTAGTCTGTAAGGGTATTGTTAACCCTAAATTTTTAAAGATGGAGTGTTCTTTCCAAGTTTTCTGTAAATCTGAGTTTGCGGTAGCAAAAGCAGTAAACCTTGGTCTATGATTCTGGATATGAAACTTCAACTGACTTTTAGAGAATAGTAATAAACCGAAGGTCGTTATCTTTTGGTGAGTTGCTCTCTCTCAAGCTTTCGTTGATTATAACAGAATAAGATTTTAAAATTCAAATAGAACTGTTGTAAAATAAAGGATTAATTTGCTTACAATAATATTTTTCTTTATGATAGACATTACTTGAGAGATACAATTTAGGAATGGCCAAATGAATTATATGTAATCATTTGTATCAGACTGCTGGAATTTGTAAATAGAGAGAAAGCAAAGACTGAAAATTTTCAGCCGATGAATATTCAAATATAAATATGTAGATATTTATATATTAGTAGAGCAAACTTACACAGAGTACAAAGACAGAAAATTAATGGGGAAAAGGTCTGGTGTTACAAGCTTACAAGTCCGACAACTGTTTCGGGGGGGGGGGGCGGAGTTATTTCACCGAAAAGTAATTTGAGTTCATAGAAAAGTAACTTAGCAAACTAATGACGTGCTATATCTATTTTTCCATAGTAATGCGTGAGCATAGGTAAGAATTTATCTGGATTACTTTTGCTAATGATTCTTAAGTCCGAACTGAAAGGGTTAATGATACTGATGCAGTGATTGCCTTTATTATTACTTTTAGGGGCCTTAAACCTAAATCTCTGTTGCTTGTGCTTAAGGTGTTTTGGTCTGTCGCCGGGAAGTAGTCCTATGTTTGTGAGTGTTAATATCGTCGAGTGTACAAAAATTATATATATATATATATATATATATATATATATATATATATATAGATAGATAGATAGATACATACATACATACATACATACAATGTTCCTGCTATTTTGATCGACAAGTGTACTCATAAATATGTTTATGTATAAATGTTGTCCTTGTAAAGTATATACATATCTATGCAAGTCATCACCCAAGTGCCAAATTACTACACTGTAGTATGTGTATATTAGCTATGGTTATATTGAAATTAACAACTTTAATGCCATCTGCTCTATACTGCATTTCAAATCAGTACATCCACTATTCAAATTTATGTGACGTCAACAATGATGAGAAATACTTCCCCAGCAAAAGAACAGATATCTTAAACAAACGATTAATACTTTTAAGTGCCGCCGTGAAAATAAGTTCATTCTTTCAAACTATGACAGAACTATCGAGTCAGATTTAACAAACAAACATAGGCCATCATACCATTCAAAACAGTAACGTCTGGGAATATGTCATTTATATAAATAAGCATATACATATGCATATACATACATGCACTTACATGTTTGTATGTATGTGTGTGTATAGTTTGTGTGTGTTTATATAAAAGGTGTTTCATATATTTGGCAGCGTTTAAAGATTGAACTGCAACTGTAGTGATTTTATATTAAAGTTATTCAAGAATAATCAGACAGAATGTGCATGAAAGAAATGTATTACATCACAATCAGTGTTCATTACTTTAGTTTTAATTCGTTCAGTATGAATTCAACAATGAGCCTAAAATTCTTGTGCTGTGATTTTGTTTTACAGCCAGGAGAAAAATATTAAAACAGAATATTTGAGATACAACATGTGTTGTTCAGATTGTTATTAAATGATTTGAGGAATTTATAGATAAAATAAAACTTGTTTACAAATAATTGGTTGATGAAGCGAGAAATTATATTGAAAACAATAAAACTGTATTTGCAAAGAATGTCCATGCGGTCTGTTACACAAATAATAGCAAACATTAAATCTTCTAGGCAATTTTTCTTCCTCCACACAAAAACCTGTAGTCTTCAGTCTAACTTGAAATGCATCAACTACTTCTTACAGATACGCATCCATCAACGAGGGAGCCTCAATGCACTTGGCTAACCTGCTAAAAATAGCGACCAAATTTAATCCATGATACGTCTCTCGATACAAAAAAGAAAGGTCACATTTATTAATGTTCTAAATAGATAAAAGACAACTTTGTCACGGCTGAATCGCCTTTGTTTATATGTCTTCTCAATCAGGGTTAATCTACAACAAGAGCAACCACGAATAGTGCTTCTATGTGGTCGCTTGATCTGACAGAAATAATGACCAAATCTCTCTCACAGCACACCTTGTTGTGAAAAGAAGACATTAGATAATGTAGTCCTACTTACAGAATACCTTAAAAACACGGAATAATCATGACTAAAATACCTTTGATCATAAGTTTTCTCAGAATGATCTTGGAGCTCACCTTCACCGCTGCCACCACCATCACCATCACCATCACCAAATACAACAACATATATAATTTCTCGCTAGTCCATCTCTGCCGTCTAAGCTATAATCTATATTACAACACAGCTTTGAATGTTTGTATCTGTCCGTATGTAGAATCCACTACCCATCTGTCACTCTCATGGATATTGGCCACCAAGATATCATATTAGTCAGGCTCGAAGTTTCCATTCCTCGTTCTTCTAACTTAATCAGTTGATTCTATTGCTTCTCGAACTGCTCACTAATGCTCTCTTTTCTCTTTCTCTTTCTCTTTCTCTTTTACTTGTTTCAGTCATTTGACTGCGGTCATGCTGCAGCCATGCTGCGGCCATGCTTTAGTCGAGAAAATCGACCCCAGGACTTATTCTTTGTAACCCTAGTACTTATTCTATCGGTCTCCTTTGCCGAATCGCTACTGCGATGCCTGCAACACAACCATAAGAAAAAAACGTTACTTGATACTTTGGACAACTTGTAATTTCTATTCAAATTGTTTATTACACAAAGAATAAAACTGACATTGGAGTACTGTTTATACATCTGGAGATGTAGTATAGTTTTATATATATATATATATATATATATATATATATATATATATATATATATATATATATATATATATATATAAGCATCTCTCTTTCTTTCTCTGTCTCTGTCTCTCTCTCTCTCTCTATATATATATATATACATAGTAACAATAATAATAATCCTTGGATGGATGAATTTCTCATCAATTTATTGATCAAAATTGATGAGAAGGTCAATATGAGAGATACACAGAAAATAGCAAAGTACCAGGACCTAGCCATTGTGTTGGAGAGGCTATCGACAATGCGGATAAAATGTATCCCTATAGTTATAGGTGCATTTGAAACTATCCCTAAAGATTTGATCTGATAGATAGAGGAAATAGGCATAAAACCTAGTTTAGCGTAGCTCCAGAAAACAGTATTATTAGGGATAGCTAGGATACTTAGGAAGGTTCTTAGTATCTAAGGTTACTTGTAGCCCGATGTCCAGATTTTCTTCAATCAATTTAATCTGTTGTGCGTGTATGAAATAATAGTAACAACAACAACAACAACAACAACAACAACAACAACAACAACAACAACAACAGCAACAACAACAATAATAATAATAATAATAAAGATGGTATAGGCACACTCCAGAAAATGGTCTCAGAAAATGAGAAAGCAACTATACTCTGGGATATGCTAATGCACACAAATAAAGAAATTAAAGCCAAAAGGCTGGATATAGTTGTCAGAGATCAAGAAAAGAAATGCCTTCTTATCGATGTATGAATACCAACAGATGACAATGTTTCCCTAAAAGAAACGGAGAAACTTTCAAAATACAAAGATCTGGAAACAGAGGTAACTCGAATGTGGAGCCTAAAAATAGAAACAATTCCTATTATAGTAGGCGCATTAGGTATGGTAAAAAAAAAAAACATTCAGAAAATACATAACAGAAACACCAAGACTGCAAATATATCCGCACACATCCTACGTAAAACGCTTTCAATACAGTGAAAATAAGAGCATCTCAACAAACCACAGCACATACACGAGGCACACAGAGCTACGCTTGGTAGTGCAGTGAAAGCACGTGATAAAAATAAGACTACCGAATAATAATAATAATAATAATAATAATAATAACAACAACAATGGTTTCTAATTTTCCCACAAGGGCAGCAATTTGGGGGGAGGGGATAAGTTGGTTACAACGATCCCAGTGTTCAACTGATTCTTATTTTATCGACCCCGAAAGGATGAAATGTAAAGTCGACTTCGGTGGAATTTGAACTCAGAACGTAGCGACGGGCGAGATACCGGTAAACATTTCGTCCGGTGCGCTAGCGATTCAGCCAGCTCACCGCCTTGAATAATAATAATAATAATAATAATAATAATAATAATAATAATGATGATGATGATGATGATGATGATGATGATGATGATGATGATGATGATGATGATGATGATGATGATGATGATGATGATGATTGTTTTGAGTGAATTCTATGATAACAGCAAAATATCTTTATCTTTATTATTGTTGTTTGTGATCTGCAGATTGTTACATAAAGGCAATTGATCTTTTTCTGTTGTGATTGTCTGATATCGTCTTTTCAAGCAAAATTACTTCGATTGAAAACTCAGTCAAAATTAATGCATATACCAACCTAAACCAATGAGCGACATAGGCCAGTAGAAAGCTCTCAGCTTGCAAGTCTAAGACTTGGTTTTACTTTATGTCTAAAACCATTATATTTCCGTTACGTTACTAAACTTTTAAGAACTGCATGAACACCACAACCGTCCTTGCCACAATTAAAATGTTAGACAAAAATTCACGTACTGCTTCTTTTGAAGTCAAATGCAATAATCATCAACTGATATACAAAAATATTTGACTAAATCCGACGCATTAGTTAAGAGCATGGCTGTATAGTAAGAAGTTTGTTTCGCAACCACATTGTTCTCAGTTCAGTCCCACTGTGTGGCACGTTTAGCAAGTGTCTTCTACTATAGCCCCCGGACTGACCAATGTGAGTGAATTTAGTAGGGAGAAAGTGAAACAAGCCTGCCATTATATACATATATACACATATATAATTGCCAGAAATAATGGGCTATATACGTATATTTATTATAGGCTCACAGCTGTTTCAGATATGTATTTGGGTCAGTGACAACTCGTATATAGGCACTGCGGAACTACAACACCTCTATTTCAACTCGATATTATCGATAACATTCAATATAATGGGTCCGTTTTTAAAAAAATTCTTTCTCAATACTTGTACATTATATAATCCTTAAGCTTAGTGTCAGTAACCATACCATAGTTTATGAAAAGAAATCAAAAATTCTTGTATAGAACTGTGCGCGTCACAGTTCCAGCGAGGTGATATTTGGCTGTTGTGCGCATGCTCACATGTCCGAGATCGGTTGCTTCACGCTAGGGAGAGAGAGCACTGTGGTTCACGTAGTGCCAACCCCGGTGTGCTTGTGAAAGTGGTGTTTCTTTTTGACACCGCGTGTGTTGTACTTAAAAACGTGTTTATATATTCTTGAATGTGAAAAAGTGAAGAATTAAATTATTATCCTGCTTCCAGCTTCAGTGTTGCTGCCGGGATTTGAAAAATAGGGCATATCCCCCCACATTGTGATTTAGGGGTGATTTTAGAAAAGCAAGGTGTAATTCGCAGCGGTGTTCAGTGAACAAATTAAATACAGTACCCGGCAGTGACTAAAACGCGAACCGATCAAGTTTATAAAGAAATTTTCTTTTTATATGTTTGTTTCCTTTTCAAGGTAGTAATCCAGCACAGCTGTAGTCCATTGACTGGAACAAGTAATAGTGGAAAAAAAAAACAAAAAAAAAAAAACAGAAGACATAATATTCCGAAGTTTTTTTTTAGACCTATTCATTTAAAACTCTAGAACTGAAAGTAAAATAAAATATAATAAACATATCTAACTTATTAAATTTAGTTAATTTTAGAAGTAAATTTAATTACTGAATGTCATTTAACTTAAACGTGTCACCTATGTTATTACGATTGGATGAAATTCACAAATGCTTTCAGATTTAGCAGCATATCAACAGCTAAGACTACTTTTTGATAGGCCGAGTGGACTGGAGCAACGTGAAGTAAAGTGTCTTGCTCAAGGACGCAATGCGCTGCTGGGAACCGAACTCACGACTATACGATCAGGAGCCGAATATCCTAACCACTGTCACGCGCCTTCTCATATATACATACACATACATACATATGTATGTATATATATATATATATATATATATATATATATATATATATATATATATATATATATATATATATATATATATATATGTGTGTGTGTGTGTGTGTGTGTGTGTGTGTGTGTATATGTATATATGTGTGTGTAAATATATACTTATATATACACACATACGTATGCATGGATTTTTATATGTGTGTGTGTGGTGAAGCAAACAGGAAAAATACATATTGAAATATGAGTAAATGCATATATTTTTTTTTATTAATATTCAGCAGATGCAACAGAGTGACACGTGGTTCAAGAGTTTCGTGTGTTGGCACTTATCAAACGTTGGCATTTAACAAGTGTTGCTTCTGCTAAATATTAATGAATATATATGTATAAGTGTGTGTATGTGAAAGAGAGAGAGAGAGAGAGAGATTGTGTGTGTATACACGCGCACCCACACACAGATATTTTGCTGTTTAGTTACATTATTGTAAGGGAAACGTATGCTGTACAGAAAATACACGTAATTAACCTCAGCCAATCATTAAATATGTAAAAACTTTCATTGATCGTGATTATCTTGATGTTCATTTTAAGAGTTATGTTATGGACTTCTCTCAGTGAAGTACTTTTACAACGCCAGATGATTCTTTTCACTGAATACCATACTAAACCCGTACCAATGTTTTATTGGGACTTTTTGCTATTTCGCAAGTGAGTATCGGAAGTACTAACATGTCAAAATTTATAATAATAATAATAATAAT
Organism: Octopus bimaculoides; assembly: GCF_046866305.1. Lineage (NCBI taxonomy): Eukaryota > Metazoa > Mollusca > Cephalopoda > Octopoda > Octopodidae > Octopus > Octopus bimaculoides. The sequence goes on along the minus strand of NC_142928.1, from coordinate 74,380,658 downwards.
AATAATAATAATAATAATAATAATAATAATAATAATAATAGTATTCCTTTCTACTATAGGCACAACGCCTGAAATTTTGAGGAAAGGGACAAATCAATTACATCGACTCCAGTGTTTCACTGGTGTTTATTTTATCGACTTCGAAAGGATGAAAAGCAAAGTCGATCTCGGCGGAGTTTTAATTCAGAACGTAAAGACAGACGAAATATCGCTAAGCATTTCGCCCGGCGTGCTAACGTTTCTTATTTCTTTACTGCCCACAAGGGATTACACACAGAGGGGACAAACAAGGACAGACAAAGGGATTAAGTCGATTATATCGACCACAGCGCGTAACTGGTACTTATTTAATCGACCCCGAAAGGATGAAAGGCAAAGTCAAGCTCGGCGGAATTTGAACTCAGAACGTAGCGGCAGACGAAATACCGCAAAGCATTTCGCCCGGTGTGCTAACGTATCTGCCACTTCGCCACCTTATTTATTTAACAATAACAATAATAACAACAACAACAACAACAATAATAATAATAATAATAATCCTTTCTGCTATAGGTACAAGGCCTGAAATTTTGTGGGAGGGAATGGTCGATTACAACTGATACTTATTTCATCGAGCCCAAACGATGTAAGGCAAAGTCGACCTCAGCGAAATTTGAACTCAGAGCGTAAGGACGAACGGAATACCGTTAAGCATTTTGCCCGGCGTACTAATGATTCTGCCAACAACAACAACAACAACAAAAACAACAACAACAAAAACAACAACAACAACAACGATTGTAATAATCCTTTCCACTGTAGGCACAAGGCCTGAAATTTAGGGGAAGGGATTAAGTCGATTACATCGACCCCAGTGCGTAACTGGTACTTATTTCATTGACCTCGAAAGAATGAAAAGGCAAAGTCCATCACGGCGGAACTTAAACTCAGAACGTGAGGACGGACGAAATGCCGCTAACCATTTTGTTCGGTGTGCTAACGATTCTTATTTCTTTATTGCCCACAAGGGGCTAAACATAGAGGGGACAAACACAGACAGACAAAGGGATTATGTCGATTACATCGACTCTGGTGTGCAACTGGTACTTTATTTAGCGACCCCGAAAAGATGAAAGGCAAAGTCGACCTCGGCGGAATTTGAACTCAGAACGTAGCGGCAGACAAAATACCGCTAAGTATTTCGCCTGGCGTGGAAACGATTCTGCCAGCTCGCCGTCTTCTTAATAATAATGATGATGATGATGATGATGATGATGATGATGATAATAATAATAATAATAATAATAATAATAATAATAATAATAATAATAATAATAATAATGATAGAGAAATAATTTTTTTTTATCAATACGATAGACAATTACAGGCCGATATTCTGTCTGCCACTTATGTGGAAATTATTGACTGGAATACCCGCAGAGTCACTGTACGAACATCTGGAAAAAAATGGAGTCTGCCACATGAGCAGAAGGGTTGCAAGCGTAAGTGCAGAGGTACCAAGGATCAACTCCTGATAGACAAAACTGCACTTAGAGACTGCAAGAAGAAAAGAAAAGTAACTTAGCCATAAGGCGTACGATATGATCCCACACTCTTGGATAATGGAATGTGTGAACCTATTTGGTATTGCATCGAATGTTGAGCGATTGCCTGGAAAAAGTATGGCGAATTGGAGGATGGACCTAACAGCATACGGAAGAAGTTTAGGGACAGTAGAAATCACGAGGGACATCTTCCAAGGGGACTGCCTGTCTTCACTGATCTTTCTACTGTGCTTGATACCACTAACACTGATACTGAGGAAAGCAAAAGCTGTGTATGTATTCAAAAGCCGCCAACAAAAAGTCAACTGTTTGTTATTCATGGATGACCTCAAACTTTATGGTAAAGATGAAGTACAAGTCAGTTGCCTCGTTGATACGGTGTATACTTCTAGTGCTGATATCAGAATATAGTTCGAACTGAGAAGGTGTGGTGTATTAATCTTGAAGAGAAGCAAAATCAAATGTATGGACAGGCTATCGATACCGTCTGGGGAGGTTATGATGCAGATAGTAGAGATGGGCAATAAGTACTTGGGGATTTTGGAAATGGACAAATTGATGGAGAAAGAAATGACAGAAAAATTTAAGGTGGAATACTTGCGCAGACTGAGAGACTAATCCTTAAGTCGAAATTAAACGGACGGAATAAGATCGAAGCTATCAACACCTGGGTAGTTTCACTACTTAGATATAGAGCAGGCGTAATCGCATGGACAGCAGACGAACTAAACAGCTTAGACAGAAAGACAAGGAAGTTGCTAACTAGATATGGGACACTCCACTCAAAATGTGACACAGACAGACTATATGTACCAAGAAAAAGAGGAGGAAGAGGACTTATTGGATGCGCACACAGTATTGGAGCAGAAGAAAACAACATAGTATGTTATGTAAAAAATGTCACAGAACCGCTATTATGAAAAGTAAGAAGGTCAGGCTTGTGTAGGCTGAAAGATTGCAAAGATAAAGCACTATACAAGAAATTGCAAACAAATGAAACTGAAAATAGGTGGGTAAACAATAGAATGCATGGACAATTTCATTGGGATCTTGAAGATAAGATAGACAGAGAAAAAAGATGGCTGTGGATGACTAAAAGTGATTTAAAACCGGAAACGGAGGCTCTAATCTGTGCTGCCCAAGAGCAAGCACTGAGAACAAACTACATAAAATACAGAGTAGACAACACACCAGAAAGTGATAAGTGCAGAATCTGTGAATAAAATGGTCAAACCGTATGGCATATTACCAGCCAATGTACGCCACTAGCCCAGAAGGAATATAAGAGACGCCACGATAATATAGAAAGGCTTGCTCATTGGACACTTTGCAACAAGTTTGGAGTTGACAGAAAAAAAAAATTGGTACGACCACAAACCCGAAGGCATCATCGAAAATGATAATGCAAAGATCCTGTGGGATTTTATGATTCAGTGCGACCATGCGATAGAGAATAGGAAGCTTCCTTAATTGAGAAAGAAACCAAACTAAGACATAGTCTTAATTGAGAAAGAAACCAAACTATGCCCAGCTGGCAATAAGGTATGCGATAAGGAAGAAAGAAAAGTCGATAGGTATGACAGGTTAGTTTGGGAGGTAATGCAGTTGGGGTTGATGAAAAGGTGGTAGTGGTACCAATAATTTTCGGAGCCCTGGGAACAATGAGTAAAAATCCCGAGAAGTACATGGAACAAATAGGGGCTGCAATAAGTGTAGCGAAATGCCATTTAGTTCGCTGTAACGACGACGACGACGACGACGACGATGATGATGATGATATGTTCTGTAGATGTAGAGCAATGTAGGTTATCACTTCCTTTATTGCTGAAAAGGGTCATGCTTCATCAACGAGACATCTCTGTTCAAAGATCTATAAATTAGTTATATCAAATTGTATTCAATGAAACTTGACGCTGTTTTTTAGTTTCTGAGGACGCATTAGCATTAGAGCATGTAATAAATACCAATTTATTTCCTAAGTATAAAGCTACAAATTTGTTGAACATGGAAAGTACAAAAATGTTCATATCGTTTCAAAACATCATTATCTGTATTAATTAAGTGAAATAATTCCAGATGTAAATAAAAGGCGCCAGTACAGATTCTGATTGATGAGTACTTTCTTTTTATTTATGCAGAATTCATCCTTAGCAGAAGGATTATTGTGAGGTTATGCCCTTTTCTAAAGAAATTATCTACTTGCGTGACATAAAATAGCATCAGTCCAGAACTGTAGAAATATAGGCCCCTTGTTCATCGACAAAAGAAACCAGTACTAGATGAAGCAAATATATTAAACAATCTTATCGGACTTACATGTTAGAATATAAATTTTAATATATTGCTATACATATAAATTTTAATAATTGCTAGCAACAAGCGATTGATTTCATAAATATAATTCTACTTGCTAAGAAATAGTTACATATTATGATAACATACATTAAGCGGTCGTATTTGGAGCGTAAGCAACTAGTTACAGAATCTAAGAGACAAAATAAATAATGTAAGAGAATCAGTAATAAATAATGTATTTTACACCATGCCTCAATTTTAGTACAACTTACACGTTGTGTAGTATGTTACGTGGACTAGAGACTTACTCGTCGAGATTCTCTTTGAACACAAATATTCAACGACTACGTTGATAAATCTTAATCTATATTCTAAAATTTCATGTGACGGAAAACAAACAGGTTTACGGTATTAACTATAATCTAAATTAAACATGATGAAAGAAAGCTATGAACTAAAATATACATTGAACTAAACAGATTCTGCACGCAGTTAGTTCGTGCTAAGTCGTGTAAAATCGATACTAGACATATACACTAACACAATAAAAGGGTTTTGTATTGTCTTCATCCTGAGAGAAATTAGATACTATTGAATGCTTAAACGCAGAAAGTGTATTGAAAAAGCTTTGGAGTTAATGAAACATGCAATACTACTATTAATAAAAATGTTGCATAGTACTGCAGGATGTAAACTCCTGTCGAATCGAGAACGTGATCCTCATTTGAAGCCATTGCTGATTAGTAAACAAAGGAGCCTTAACTTGGAGTGTATGACCTGTTGGAAATATCAGTTAAATTTATCTTAAGTACATCCCAGCGTCTTAAACAAGTTGATAACTAAAACCTGTAGTGAATAGCGAAATGTTAGATAAATGATACCTGAAGAAAAAACAGTCTGGTCAAAACTGGAATACTTTTGATCGTAGGTGTGTGCTCGGTCAAGGCTGATCTTGGGCTAAACAAAGGCAGTCAATTCTATTAGAAAAGACATTAACGTAACAAAAATCTATTTACCCCACCCCTCCTAACATAGAAGCTTTTGGAAGAAATATTAACTTTTGTGATGTCAAAATCCACTTATTAATAATGATTCCTAGTCAATCAAATCTGCAACTTGGTTTCAATTTTTGACTGAGCAATGTTTTGTACTAATAAATCCAACGTTTTATGTCAGGAGTGTTGAACCTCAAAACATTTCACTTTGACTCCAGTTATCAATAAATGATCGCTGGCCTAATTTAGAAATCGATATTAATCGAATCCTATCGAAGTCAACTTTGTCGTTCACTCTTTAGTGGTGGATACAATAAAGTGCCCGTTAAGTACAAGTACACACACACACACACACACACACACACAAAGCAATAGCCATTTCACAAATTTGAAGCCTGTTCTTATGTCAAAAATCAATATTAATGATCACTATTTTTTCTGTTTTGTTTTTCAAATGAACTTGTCGGAACAAGCTATTATCTAAAAGCAAAAAGAACATCATCAAAACAAGAACACTAAAATGCCGAGATGATAAAACTGAAATGAACGTCTAAGAAAGAAATACAAAATGCAGGTAAATTTTTTTTTTATCGTTCTCACCTGTAAGATTCATTTTGCTACGAATGCCATTCTCAAGTCGTCGACGTGACATCTTGAGCAATTTTACTGTCTTTGAAAACGTACAGCGACCAACCAATCGCGGTCAGCACTTGGTGGTATGTTGAAGAAAAGGAACTGTAAACCACTGGTTAACAGGTGTCTTTTGTATAGAGAGTTATAGGATGTACCTGCTGATACAGTCAACGTATACATGTATGCATGTGTGTGTGTATGCTTGTATCTGTGTGTGTATGTGCGAGCGTGTTTTTATAGGCCTGTAAAGAATTAAACGTTCCTGCTCGCCATGTGAATCGAGTAACATTTCTTGGTTGACTGGAAATACTATTGAATGCATCACTTTGCTTTGAGAACCAGCTGTGCAGCAACCGGTTGCTTAGTCAGCCAATCGGCTTTAAAGAAAAAAAAAAAAAGACATGAAACGATTGGTACACATCCTTCGTGCTGGATTGATGGTGGGGAAATTTATAGTCAGAAAAAATTATTTAAAATTATTGAAACAAGCCTATCAATATTTAAATAAGGATCAGTTCTATTTTGGTTGCTTAACATCAACAGCAACAACAACAATAATAGAAACAATAATAATAATAAACATTTTTAATTATTAATGGATGTATAGTTTTATATTTTATTTATTTTAAAATCCTTCTGCTCATGGATATTTGTTGTGATACTGTTGTGATAAAATAAATATCTTCTAAATCGAAAGAAAACAGAAGGTTTGAGAAAATCATTAAGGAGAAAAGGTCCTCCTACAGTTTTACCTCCAACGCCTTCCTATCATTATGATCATCCTTACTCTCATCATCATCATCATCATCATCATCATCATCATCATCATCATCATCATCATCATCATCATTGAACATTTTGTATTTTCATACAAATTTCTACTGCACCACCTGCTACACCACCGGCTTGCTGGAGTGCGTGCAGCATTGTGTGTTCTTTCTTGTTGTTGTTGTTGTTGGTGGTGGGGGGCCGGATGTAAACTCTTCCCGGTATTGTATTGCATCAGTTTGTTTTGTTATGGGGTCTGGCTGCAATTTTTTTTTATCGTATTAATGTTTGTATTTTGTATTGTGTATTGTGTGTGTAATGCGAGTTGTGTTCTTCTGTTTGGTATTGGACCTGTTGGTGGTTGTTTATTTTATTGGACATTTGCTATAAAGAATATGTCTTGAGTTTGTGGATTGTTTGGTTGTTTGTGGATTGTATTATTGAATAAATAGTGCCTTGAGTAGGATGTATTATTATTATTATTATTATTATTATTATTATTATTATTATTATTATTATTATTATGATTATTATTATCATTATTATTGTTATTATTATTATTATTATTATTGTTGTTGTTGTTGTTGTTGTTGTTGTTGTTGTTGTTGTTCCTCTTCATATGTACGCTATTGTTACTTTGCTTTATATCAGATGTTCCAAGTCTCACCCAGAGATCTCGAATAACAGGAAGCTGGCCGTTTCACTATGGGGGTTATTTATAATTAACAATGATATATTGTCCCGGGAGGAATACAGAATCTGTGGAATTTGTAATATTTCAGTTTTGAAAGAGCTTTAAGAGAATCAGGTATTCTCAATTTGACAATGTCTTTCTTAGGATTTGGGCAGTTTCTATGAGAACATTATTATTATTATTATTATTATTATTATTATTATTATTATTATTATTATTATTATTATTGTTGTTGTTGTTGTTGTTGTTGTTGTTCCTGTTATTATTGTTATTATTATTATTGTTGTTATTATTATTATTATTATTGTTGTTGTTGTTGTTGTTGTTGTTGTTGCTGTTATTGTTGTTATTATTATTATTGTTGTTGTTGTTATTATTATTATTATTATTATTATTATTATTATTATTATTATTATTATTATTATTATTATTATTGAGTGGCCAAATGACACTAGGGTAAAATATACGAAGCCCAATATACCCATCATGACTACCTGTCTGATAAGGGTACACCAGGCACATGCATCACAACCATATGTGCTCAACATGATGATCTCATATCAAGATAAACAGCGCATGACCTTGTAGGTGGGGCCCAGTTAGAATTTTCTTCTGGTCGAGTAGCCCATCCTGCTCAAAAGGTCCCTGACTAAGGTTTGTTTAAGGATGTTGAGCAAAACACCCATGTTTCCCAAAGTGAATTATTCAAACCCCAAAGAATTCTTCTCAACATATGGCTCTGATGCTCCCCTACTACTTCTACTCGTGATCAGAGATACACATATTGTCAGCCACTAAGGGACATGCTCAACTGGTTAAGGTCAAACACCTGACAAGCAAATCTGTGGTATTGAGCAGAATATTTGCTGTAGCCCATCTTTTATACCAAGACAAAATATGTACATGATAACACTTTCAAGCAGTTAAAATCAAAAGCGTACTGTCTTAACCAGTTGAGCATGTCCTTTGGTTGCTGACAATATGCGCCATCTCTGATCCTGAGCAAAAGAAGTGGGGGAGCATCACAGCCGTGTGTTGAGAGGAATTCTTTCGGGTTTGGATAATTCACCTCTGGAAACATAGGTTTTCGTTCAACATCCTTAAAAAATCCTTATTGAGGGACTTTTTGAGCAGGATGGGCTACTCGACCTGAAGAAAATTCGGGCCTATTCCATCTATTTTTAATTAATTTTGTTTTTAACTAGACAGTTTGAAACTTCGAATACTGGTAGAATTTCTCACGCAGAACATGGTTTACTCTGAACGTTCTTGACAAAATTTCGAATTAAAGTTGTCGTATTTGGGTAATTTAAACCAATCAGCGACATGTATTCGGTTGAAGAAAGTTACTGCTGTTTGCGATAGTAATCGAAGAGGAACAACTTCCGGGTCATCTCTACTAAATGTCACCACTCTGTTCTATTCGTACGACGAGCGAAGACGATGTCACTTTTATCCTCTCTTCCTTTCTAGTCAGTACCATGCATCCCTTACTCTTTCCCTTCCTTCTACACTATCAACTAGCAACCAGCGAGCGAACTTATCACTGCCACTACAATTACCGTATTTTCCGGTGTATATGCCGCTATTTATTTTGTTTTACCTTCATGTTTTGATAATGTAATTTTTTATCGAATAAAAACTTTTATATTGACGAAATGTGCTTGTTGTTGATTATAGTACGATAAAATCATGACAATAACAATACATCTCATAGTTGTAAAATAAGGCATTTTGAAACTACATATATGTCAACAACAAAAAAGCCAGCTGTGGACTTATTGCTCTATGGTGTTGATTCTTCGAACAGTGGTGACATTTAGTAGAGATGATTCGGAAGTTGTTCCTCTTCGATTACTATCGCAAACAGCAGTAGCTTTCTTCAACCGAATACACGTCACTGATTGGTTGAAATTACCCAAATGCGACCACTTTAACACGAAATAACTTCTAAAATACGAAATTTTGTCAAAAACGTTCAGAGTAAATCGTGTTCTACGTGATAAATTCTACCAGCATTCGAAATTTCAAACTGTTTAGTTTAAAAAAATTAATTAAAAACTCTGTGATTGAGATGGAATAGATCTGAAAATTCTAACTTGGCCCCACCTGCAAAGTCATGTGCTGTTACTCTTGATATGAGATCACTATGTGGCGCACATATGGTTATGATGCATGTGCCTAGTGTACCCTTATCAGATGGGTAGTCATTATGGGTATACTGGGCTTCGTATATTTTACCCCAGTTTCATTTTGATGGCATGCACTGCTCTCTCACACAATAATGATAATAATAATGAATTCAAATTTTGGCACAAAGCCAGCAATTTCAGGGAAGGAGTAAGTCGATTACATAAACCCCAATTCTCAACTGGTACTTATTTATCGAAAGTTGACCTCAGCGGGTTGGAACTCAAAACATATGGATGGAAGAAATGCTGGTTAAGTCTCGATGAGTAACTGCAAAGCAAAAACATACGAAAAAGCAAACTTCAACATATACAATACTCAAAGAAGCTAAAAACTTAGCATCCAAACTACAAATAGATGACTGAACCAACTGCTTTGCAAAAAGACAAACCTATATAACTCCGAAGGACCATAAGACCAACTTCATGTACAGCCTCCAATGCAGACTAATAAAAGCAACGAACGGAGAATTAGGGATAATAAACAAAAAGGTCCTGATAAAAATGAATTCCAAAATAAGGCTACCGAACTCATAGAAGAAACAATAGTACAAATGACATCATAAATAACAAAGACCTACAGTTTCACATGATCTGCTATCGCTGAATTCTGCATGTTCATCGAAAGACTTCTCGAATTAAAATCATTAGATTTCGCTCAGTGGTTCGCCGAAATCAGCAACAAACAAATAAACATTAACATGCATGCAAGGAAATCGTCCTTATCCCGTGACAACTCGACCTAGATAAGACAAAAGTAAACCCTGACCAATTTGAGGTCACCATAGGGTGCTATGACGGAGCAGAAAACAATTGAAATTGTAACGTTATGTTTTATCCGGAAACGTACTAGGTGTCGCTGAAAAGCTCCTTGCTGTGGGTAAAACGAAATACAGGAAGATTAGTTAATTATGATTTTATACATGTTCCTCTCTCAGAATACAGGAAGATCAGTTTATTAGGAATCTATACAACATGTTCCCCTCTCAGAGTCACACACTTATTACAGCTGTCCTCCGATTTTTCTAAGCCCTGTAAAAGAAATCGGAAGTTTGGGCTTCCAGCCAGGCCTTTCGCGATACCCTTAAAGCCAAGAACTTTTCAGCTGCCCCTCGTATTGGTAAAATATTCATCAAGTACTGCATATGCCTACATAGGGATGATAGCTTAGCAATATCCCAAACATGGATAGATATGAGATGGACAAATTCAGAAAAGGCCTAGAGGAATTCGAACTAAGTCTGGAATAGGACAAAAGTGTATAATTTCAGGATGTT
>NC_142928.1:74335263-74365263 GCF_046866305.1 Octopus bimaculoides | reverse complement strand
GCTACAACATCATGTCTCATCAGTACATAATACCGTGATGACATTTTCGGACAACTGCTTATAATGTGGGTGGTATCTTCAGTGTTTACTCCACGAAGTCTACATCGGTTATCACGTTTTACTGCTTTTTCTGCATCTCTATTTTATTTTGTGCATTAGGTACTTGGCTGATATTTCCTGTTCCTGGATTGTAAACACATACCCTTCAAAGTGGGAGGTAGTAATCTCGCTATTGCTCCATGATAAACTGCTTTGATGATCGATGTTACTATCACCACGGAACTTTCTACTAATATATCCATGCATAGTCTTCTGCTCATACAGGCTCATCATTTCATCTGATGATACGTTGCGATAGAGTCGTGCGACTTCTTTGGGCATGTATTCTAGGTTATCAAAGAATGTTGCTCAAGGAGCTACCTTCCAAATCTTATGATGTTTTGTATGTATGTATGTATATATACATACGTATATATATGTATGTATCTATGTGTGTACATGTTTGTATGTGTATATAGATGTATGTATTTATATATTTATGTATGCACGTCCGCACCTTTATATTAAAAATATGAAAATAGACGGCTTAGTTATGGTTGGAACACTTTTGATCATTGCTCTGGCTTAGGGTTAAACAACACAATAATTAATAAACACAAAGAGAGACTAACTCTCTCTCTCTCTCTCTCTCTCTCACACACACACACACACACACACACACAGACACACAGGCGCACACACTTCTATGAAACGCACATGAGCACGTTATTCGAAAAATTCGAAGAATTCGTTGCTCTCCAAGGAAATATTAAAACACAAAAATAGTGGTAATTATTTTCATTATTAGATATATGACTCAAACCAGAGTTGATTATCAAAGACAGGAACTTATCAGATAATCAGTTTATTAATTATATACATACATACACACTCATAAATACATGCACGTTTGTATGTATGTGTGTATGTACGTATATATGTTTGTGTGTTTGTGTGTATGTATGCGTGTATGTGTTGCATTCCATTCTATTTTCGGTGTCGTTATTCTAATCCCCTTATCGCAAAACTGGCTTAATAAAAGAATTGTGAGACTGGCCGAGTGGTCTATGACATCAGGTTCAAGGGTAACCCTTGTACATTAATCAGAGCATCAGATATTCTGACCCACGATCGTTTGCGTCGTTTCGAATCTCTCTTCTGATCAAATTCACTCATGGGGTATGGACAGCCAAAGGTTTATAGTTGGAGTCACTTGCTTATGCAGATGTCATGCAGCAAGACTGAACCTGAAACCACCTGGTTTCAAAGCAAACGTATTAACAACACAGCTATGCCTGCAACAATGTATTGTATCCTCTAAGGCTGCGGGCTGACAAAATCGTTACCGCACCGGACAATGAAAAAATCCAAGCCTCTACACTCGTAAAACACAACGTGTGGCCCGCAAAGGCATTTTGTGCGGCCTACAAACCATTTTGTAAAGACTTTGCTATTTTAATAAATAACTGAAAATTAACATAGCGAACTGCTTGTACCACAATCACACATTGAAAACGCGCATAATAGTATTTATCAACTTTTATTATTATATTTCTTTTCTATACTACTGTTTTTGTATGTTTCTTGATCATCCAAATTATATGATATACTTTGCGACCCGCCTTGAGTGATTGAGTTCATGATTTGGCCCTTTGGACGAAAAAAGTGCATCTCTGCTCTACACGATTATTCAAATTGCTACTGTTAGCAATTAAGGCCATACTATCTTTGAAAAAGAGAAACGATGTAATCGCAGATATGCAAAACATTGGAAGGGTCTTCACTGGAACGCCTTTGACCATACGTCTGCTTGATCAAGATTGACTTGGGTTAAACAGCAACAACAGACGGTGCATGAAATTTGATTTTCTTTACTCTATTTCAACTGCTGGAATGAATCGTTTTAAAGGGTTGAAAAAATCTCCAGAAAAATATATCAAATTTACTGTTAATCTCATTTCCTAACCTTCAATGAAGCTAACTTCATTCACGCCTACATAGACCTCTGAAACAATTGGCAAAAATATGTCATACTTTTTCGAATCATTTTGGTGGCCTCTGCAGCCACAAGCAAATATAAACATTCTCTTGGTACTTTCATCTTTGATCCAGCAGAATACTCAGGTTGTAACAACTGGAAAGGGGGTTATAACTGCACAAGCACCCGACTGGAGTGGATAAAGGATGAATGAATGAGAGCAACATAAAGTGAAGTGCTTTGCTCAAGGATGCAACGTATCACTCGGTCCAGGAAGGAACTCAGGATATTTTGATTATAAACTCGTGAGCTGCATCAATTTCAATTGTCTCGGAAAGTTTGTAAAGGTTATAGGTCCCGTTCTTCTTTTGCTTAATCAATAACAAACAAGTATAGCCACCCTCTTAGTATGTATTATAAATGAAGAGAGGCAAAAACAATGCCAATATTCTAATTCTCAAACCTGTGGGTGGATGGATGGGTGGATGGATGTGAAGAGATACGGCAGCCCCTCAGATGACTGAGCAACCCTTTCTACGGAAAGCGCTGCTCACCTGTTAAAATAAGAAAAGGAGCTGAAAAACGTGGTCTAAACAAAGTGTGCCTTATTCTGGAACAGGCCAGTAAAGCCGCAGCTGACGAAATATAGTAACATCCAAGAAACGTGTTCCTTCCATAATGTGAGTTGTACGACACAAGATTCTCTTACAGTATAAAACTATTATATATATATATATATATATATATACATATTATTAAAGTTGACCCTACCACCCACCCTTCACAAACTGTTACTCATAATTTTACGTTACAGTTCACAGTTTCGACAATGGTTTGAAATTTTGGCACAAGGCTGGCAATTTCGGGGTGGTGGGTAAGTTGATAACATTGACCCCCCAGTGCTCAACTGGTACTTATTTAATCGACCCATAAAAGGATGAAAGTTAAAGTCGACCTCTGCGAAATTTGAACTGAGACCGCAAAGACGGACGAAATGCCGTTAAGCATTTTTACAGAAGTACTAACGATTCTGCCAGCTCACTACCTTCGCACAGTTGTTTAGACCTTCGCATAATATAAGTTCTTTATAGTTAGTATTAGAACAAGGAACTGCCCAGTCATCTGAATGCTTGTCTAACCCTTAACTAATCCGGCTAATTGTAATGTTGAAGTTTCACGGTCAATATTGTAATATTAAGTTTTAAATAAATATACACTTTCGTCATACAACTCAGGACTGCATATGGTTGTGTAACCTAAAGCATCAACAAAGTGTAAAATTTTATTGAAGCTGCAGAGAAGTGGCCCCTTAGATAAATGTTGAAGGTGTACAGTACAGATAGGGTGAGGTCCTTAGACTAGCAAAGGCCATCAGGAAGTTTCTTAATGACATAAGAAGACAATAGGTTTACTTTAATGAACCTGTTAGAAGAATAGTTTTCAGAGCTGGGAAAGTTGGTAAGAGAAGCGACTTGATGGCCTTCTCTGCTGGCCTCAGTAACAGGCCAATAACACGCCAAGTAGTGTGTGGAACTGGCGGGGCTGCAGGTTCATGATCGCTGTCATCTGTAGACAGAGCATATAAAGAAGAAGAAGAAGAAGAAGAAGAAGAAGAAGAAGAAGAAGAAGAAGAAGAAGAAGAAGAAGAAGAAGAAGAAGAAGAAGAAGAAGAAGAAGAAGAAGAAGAAGAAGTATTGTCTATATTAGTTGTATGCTGTGATTTATTCAGTGGAATTAGCTAACATTTCATAAAACAGGTACCTACATGTTATCTTTGTTATTAGTTGTTAGGTAATTAACAGAATTTCATCATAACAGTGAAAGAGCTAATATACTTTTTCCCTTCATGAAATAATACAATGCTTCATACATATTATATATAAATATTTACTTTAATGGCGATTACAAAGAAATTAACGTGCTTACACCGACGAATACAATGCGGAGAAATATACAAATACGTGCACAAGAGAAAATGAGTTGTAAATTTGTTTATACGTATGTGACAATTGGCAGATACGTTACGTTAATGATAAATAATTGACGAGTATTTCATTAACTTGCCTACCTCAGCTCAAATATTCTCTCCGAAAATAACATCGGGGGAAAAAAACTAACAGGAAACTTCTCCGAGATTTCATTTTTAGATTACATTAACGGAGATGAAATCTGCAGTGTGTGTTCAAGCGACAGAATGAGATATAGAGGTACGCAGACATCCTAGTATGATTACTTACTGGAATGTTGTAAGTTTCTTGGATGACACTATGACCCGCCAGCTGCAGCATTCTTGGCCTGTTCCGGAATTGGGCAGACTTTGTTTAGACCTAATTTTTCCAGGTCCTTTTCTAATTAACAGATGATTCCGTGGAAAGGGTTGCTCTGTCATCCGAGGTACTGCCGTATCTTTCCCCATCCATCCATCCATCCATCCATCCATCCATCCATCCATATATACATACGCACATATACATGCATGCATTCACACATAGACACATACATATATTCATACATACATATACGCAGATGTACACACTCATGCAAGCATAGAAACACACATACTCACATGCATATATACATGCATGCATATGACCATACTCACATACATACACATGCACACATAGATACATACATAGATACATAGATACATATGTACACATACATGCATACATATACACAATTACATGCATATTCATACATACATACAAACAGTTTTCTCGGACATTTTATTGCCATTTTATATTCTGGGTGTCACAGAAGAATATTCATTGCCAAGTTATCAATGTCGCAAGTCTAGACCCTCTTAAGCATTTTGAGACTGATGCCATTAATGTTTTATTCTCATCCATTTTAAGTCAACAACTGCGGGAAAGAAACGAGTAGTATGGGAACTCCACAAAGCCGATCTTCTGTAAAAAAGAGACTGAATATATTGATTAGTCGAGTTCCTGATTGGTTGAACTCAACAAGGTGGAGATGACAGGAAAGAAGAACTAAGTGTAGCAAGAATGACAGAGTGGAATTTAGCAGGAATCCAGCCAACTCCAAGGAGCAGAGAACATTACAGAAGCGGTGGAATAGGTAGAGAGGAAAGGCAGAACAACTGAAGCCCAGAGGCAGGAGTGTCTCTGTGGGAGATTTTATGCCAAAAAGCACATTTTTTTCTAGGTGAGGTTTAAGCTTGTGTTTGCAAGAACATCACCGTCACAGATGTGAAAGCAATGCTTCATTTGTGTATTCCCCCTCAGCTTTGTAGAGAATTTTGTGAATACAATTCATAGTTCTGTTAACTCATATATATATATATATATATATATATATATATATATATATATATATATATATATATATATACATATTGCTGTATTTCGGGATGGTAATTTTTTTTGTCAAATAAACACATGCACTATATACTTTTTCTTCACTCGTTTATTACTAAAGTAGTTGTATGCTGTCAACTTAATGTGACAGTCCCCTGAAGGGAATAATACTACTGTTAGTTAGACCTAGGAAGCTGCACCGCTTCCTGTCGGCCTTGACACACTTCCTGTGTCCTTATGTTTACAAGGGGGAGACAAGCATGCTGTCACGTTAAGTTGACAGCATACAACTACTTCATCGTATCACTACTGCATAAATCTCTCTGATAGATTTAGAAATGCATTATTTCGTTTATTACTGTTCTTATCTTCTTATCTTAGCTCATGTACATTGAGTTAAAATAATAAAATAAGAACAGTAATACTTGAGTGAAGAAAAATATATAGTACGTTTGTTTATTTTGCAAAAACAGAAAATGACCGTCCAGAAATACAATATTGGTTTGGGTACAGGATGTCACCAACAGTAAAGAACACGAAATACGAGAACAAATTAGTTAAATACGCAAACAACGAGAGAAAAAATGAAAAACAGGACAAGTAATAAAAAGAATACAACGATCGACCCTTCATCAGTTGTCGGCTGTTTATCTACTCCCCATTTCGAGCAATCAACGACAATATGAGTCTTCGAAGACAGTTGCTCCCATAAATAGCAAAATAAAATCTGGGATTTAAGGAGGGTCAAAGTTGGCAACAAAAACAGGACAGCGGAGACATACAAGGAAACCGAACGAAAATAAGCATGGAGGGTAGTCAAACCAGAACGAGGGGGAAATAGTGAACGCTGAGAGAAATATTTCTCTCAATGTTCACTATTTCCCCCTCATTTGTACTCGTATTTCATGTTGTTAATGTGACAGTCCCCTGAAGGGAATAATACTCATGTTGGTTAGAGGACGTCACTGTTGGTGACAACCTGTACCCATATATGCGTGTATATATATGTATATATATATATATGTATATATATATATATATATATATATATATATATATATATATATATATATATATATATATATATATATATAATAAGGGTGATAAATTGGATGTTAATTTAATTAACACCAATTTAAAACCATGTACACATGTCTAATTTTATGTGAATAATCCGTGTATTGTTCTGCAAATTATATTGAATCGAACGTGTCGTAGTGATGAGCCTCGGATGGGTTATGTAAGTAAAAATTACATTAATCCATTAATGCGCAAAACCTGGTCTACAACTAATTCTTTATTTTTGTATATTTTCATTTGTCTTACCCGTTCATGTTCTGGTGTGCGCTGAATCTCCCTGGAGAACATTCTTTTCTTTTGTGGTTGACCGTTGATGGTCGATTTCTAGCGTAAAAGATGTCCACTTAGTGGTCATCCTTCTCTCATGTATGTAATATATATATATATATATATATATATATATATATATATATATATATATATATAGAGAGAGAGAGAGAGAGAGAGAGAGAGCGAGAGAGAGACGACAGGCTTCTTTCAGTTTCTGTCTACCAAATTCACTCACTAGGCTTTGGTCGGTCCGAGGCTATAGTAGAGGACACACACACACACACACACATATATATAGGGAGAAAGAGATAGACAGAGAAATACATGCATACATGCATACATACATACATACATACTTACATACGGGGTGCATTCTTGAGGTTCTGAGACCATTTTAGGAGAGGCAGTTATAACAGTTCTAGATTATTGTAATTTTAGTAAACCATTACTATACATCTAATAAGTTGACCTGCCAACTTTAGATTGAAGGAAACGTTTGTAACAGCTCTTTGAACACTGTTTATCAAAGCTGACTAGTTTGCAGAATACAATCAAGACGTTTGTGTCAAACTGGACAAAAAACACTACAAAGACTTTATGAAATGCTCCAGACTGCTTATAGATTAACTGTTTCGCTGACACAAGAAGTTCAACAACGTCAGAGACGAAGAGAGAGAGGGGAGAGACAATGAAAGGTGTGGGAGGGAGAGGAACGTCAGTATATCAGAGCTGATTGAGAAAATTTGCAATTTTCTGGTTGAAGATCGTGTGACTATGAAGGCAGTAAGCATGCAGTTTGGAATTGATGTGGTAACCGTACACAGAATTATTCATGAAGATCTGAACATGCGTGAAATTTGTGGAAAGTTTGTTCCTAGAGTGCTCAATGACAAGCATCTTGGTAACCGACTATTTGACAAAGGTGAGCATCAAAACTGTCCTTCAGTCCCTACAGTTCAGATCTTGCTCCCTGTGACTTTTGGCTGTTCCCCAAGCTTCCCCATGCTGAAGGAGAACCTCGGGATGAAGGATGCTGTGAGAAGGGTCCTGGACAACTTCACTTTGGAGGACTCCCATGGAACTTTCACGAAGTGGTCGGGGCGCTACAACAATCGCATTGAGGTAGAAGATCCTGCTTTCAAAGAGATTAGAATTTTGTACTTCTTTGAAATTGATAAATGTGTCTTGCAAATGTTTGAAAACTTCTGGAATACACCTTGTAACTGTGAGTTACAAGGGTCATTATGTATACGTGCACACACACACACACACACACACACACACACACACACACACACACACACACATAATGCACCTTGTAGCTCATATATATAGCTCAAGTTTATAGAAAACAAAAGACGAAGACAGGTGAAGTAACAACAAGCAGGTGTATTAGTTTAACGCTCGGGAAGAATGGAAAAGTCTTTGACGTTTTGAGCCTATACACTTCGACAAAAAGGATTAAGAGGAAAAAAAATTGAAGAGAGAACAAAAAAAAAAAATAAATAAAACGGAGAGTGAAAAAGATGTGTAGGAATTAACGGTTCAACATGGTAAATATATGTGTATATTAACAAGCACACTGGCTAATTGCGACACCAACGCCTGTCCTGGCATTAATTATCTATATATTGTTGGCAGGGGATGCGTGGTAGAGCGCCCATCATTGGCGAGACCAAGGAAGGTCGAAATCATGTGGTCTGGTGGTCTTGACACTGGTGATAGTAGGGATTTATCTCCTCGCTACCGATATAATTAAGAGTACCGAAAGCCCATATGAGAGTTTCTCTCATGGTATCTACCACGATAAAGTTTGTTCTAACAGAAAATTCCCGTTTAAGTGGTAATAAATATTACCTCTTGCTATTAATACTGCCTCACCAATACTGCCTCGCTAATATATATATATATATATATATATATATATATATATATATATATATATATATATATATTTTATTAGATTAGATTAAATAAGGAAACCTTTTTCATTCAAAAATACAAACCCAAACTTAACCATTGCTAACACATTTAAATAAGGAAATTCATCACCCCACTGAGAAAAAAAGGGGGGAAAAATATAGAACAAAACCATGGTAAATTAATCAAATTCTACCACCTCCTAGATTTCGATTATCTCTCCTATACCGGAAGAAATCCCTAATTACCTCCCCCTATCTAGAACTCTTCTTTCTCAGACTGGAACGAACACGACACAATGAAGTAGAGAAATTTGAAAAGACAACACGAAACCGGTTATTTCTCAAAATACAATGTTTATATACCAAAAAGATTTTCTAACATTTTTCTAACATTTTTCTAACATTTTTCTGATATAATTTAAATATATACTTTAACCATGTAACACAAGCCTTCTGTAGTTTTTTCACTCTTATTATCTTTTATATATATATATATATATACTTTTTGCATTGTCTGTGGCTGAGCAACCCGATGCGCAAATGATAGGACGGGTTGTCCTCCCTTGTGTGTTGTTTGTTCTCTCCAATATAATGTGTTTGACCGGCAGCATCGTAGGACAAGTTGTTGCCAATGTAGCGAGTACCTCCTTCTCCACCTCACTGATGGATCCAAAAGAACAGCTCATCCGTTACAATTCTGCTCCAGCGTCATCATATGATTTTCCAGAACGAGGTCGTAGCCAACGTCGAACTGTCTCAGGGGCTTTTTTGTTTTTCCTAAGGATTAATGTCGAAACCTTTCTCATGGCTGGATATAGCCACAAGCCAGCAGAGGTTTAGAATCAGAGTTTTCCTTCTTCTAGATCGTTTACCCCAGCACCAAGCTAACGAGCTTCATCAACCCGACTGCGTTGCTCTTTAAACTATAGCTGGGACCCCGATAGATGCTATTACTCCGGATCAGAGCAGACTTGGGAACGATAGTGACTAAGAGATGGTTTAACGCTTCTCAAAACCCCTGGAACTCTTGAACCAAAGCTCCACAACTAGATGCAGTTTAAAGTCATACCTAGAACAAATTTATACATGTAATTCTAGGTGTGCTTGGTGTTGTAAATATATTGTTAAATAGTAATCTTGAAAAAAGAAAGCGACCACGTTTTGTAAATACAGTCTGTAACCGGAACAGTAAAAATATTCAAGTCTTGAAAAGTCCAGCATGTATCTCCGTTTTGTTATCCAAATTCCAGCGATGAAGTTTTGTTTAATTTTTAGGAACCAGTTCCTTTCCAACATGAAGAATTTAAATATTTAAAAAGTAATATAACACAATTACTCACATATAAACATAGATGCATACATACGCACATACATATATACATGTACGCATATTTATAAATGAGTATATGCATAAATACAATACATACTGCACACATGCATATATATATATATATATATATATATATATATATATATATATATATATATATACATACACACACATACATACATACATATATATATCCGCTCCCATTGATTGCACCTAGTATAGCACTAGTGTAGCAATAATTGGGTACCCTCCCAGCAGTATACTGGATAGATACTATCCCTTAGTGGGTTGAACCCCCAACCCCTAACTCTCTCACGTTATATATATATATATATATATATATATATATATATATATATATATATATATGTATGTATGCATATGTGGGAGAGTTTAGCTCAATCGGTCGAGCATCGTGACGCGTAATCACGGGGATGTGAGTTCGAGTCCACAGCTAACCACCTACACTTTTTTAATAGGCGTAGGAGTGGCCGTGTGGTAAGTAGCTTGCTTACCAACCACATAGTCCCGGGTTCAGTCCCACTGCGTGGCATCTTGGGCAAGTGTCTTCTACTATAGCCTCGGGCCGACCAAAGCCTTGTGAGTAGATTTGGTAGACGGAAACTGAAAGAAGCCTGTCGTATATATGTATATATATATATATGTGTGTATGTGTTTGTATGTCTGTATTTGTCCCCCCAACATCGCTTGACAACCGATGCTGGTGTGTTTATGTCCCCGTAACTTAGCGGTTCGGCAAAAGAGACCGATAGAATAAGTACTAGGCTTCCAAAGAATAAGTCCTGGGGTCGATTTGCTCGACTAAAGGCGGTGCTCCAGCATGGCCACAGTCAAAAGACTGAAACAAGTAATAGAATGTATATAGAACATAATATAGTATATGTATGTATGCATATATATATAATTTATATATATATATATATATATATATATGTGTGTGTGTGTGTGTGTGTGTGTGTGTGTGTGTGTATGTATATACATATAAACACATACACGTATATTCATACAGACATACACAAAAGTATACATTCGTTCAAATCTATAGTCTTATTGCCTGATTGAACATAAAGTGCAATCTATGAAAGCTCTTCCCTCCAGGACTTAGTTTGAAGACAAATGTTATGGTAACCAGCAAGTGGATGAAAAAGAAGTAAGCATGAAGCAATACTAAACAACTCTTTAATAAATAAAACATTTCTCGCTGCAGAAATCTTGTGACAGTATAACAAAGCTACTGAAAGACATTTCAGCTTTTTTTTTTCAGAGTTTCTCAGTACTATAGACATAGACAATAATGTTGTGAAACTAAAAATACAATATCGGATCTGTTGCTTAAAGATGTGATATAACTTAACTTACATTACAAGAAGCAATACGCGCGCGGACATACATACGCACACACACACACACACACACACACACACACACACACACACACACACACACACACACACACACACACACACACACACACACACACAGAGTCAGGGACGCTTATACACAGTAACATTTCTAAAGAGCATATTGTGTGTGCTGTTTACAGTCTTGATAGCTAAGAAGCGACCAATTGGTAAATGTCACATAAACAACAGAAGTTTCGAAAAAATACATGTAGTCGTTGGTGAGCTGGCAGAAACGTTAAAGCGTCGGAAAAGTACGTTGATATATTTCGCCGAGTTCAACATTGCCTTCATCCCTCCAAGATCAATAAAATACGACAGCAACCAAATTAGAAAACATTACACCGTATATACTCGAGTAACAGTCGATATCATGTTTTTGTCGACTCCCTATTTTTGGCCAAAAAATTGGGTATTTTCCATAGACCCTGTATAAAAGTCGACCTTAGTATTTAACGGACAATAGGACATTTGTGGGTCGAAGTACCGTATTATCCTGTAAGTACAAATAATACTGTTACAAAATTGTGAGGGTACATTACTGTAGCCTGCTCTAAAAGGTGGAATGCTCGGTGCTTATAATGGAATGCTTGATACTTATAGTAAAACACTATTTAATAGCGAGCACTACGCATCTGTTGATGGGTGCTACATCACCATTACTAAAATGTATGCACAGTGTATGCTGCAAGCCTGCATACATCTTCAATCAAAATAAACACATGCATCATACTCTCGTTGTTTACATGGTGAGAAACGTGTTTCATAGACAGCACTATCGGCGAACACTGGCAAACGCTAGTCTGAATTCGTACAAAGGCATGATTTTGGCAAGCCTAAAAGCATTCAATTAACCACTAGATCAATGGTTTCCATGCGAACTTTATATTTTCCTCATTCCCCAAAACAATAAACACATGCGTCATACGTTCGTCTGTTTACATGGTGAGAAACGTGTTTCACAGACAGCACTATCGGCGAACAACAGCAAACAACCCTGTATGAATTCGTATAGGTGCATGACTTCGGTAAGCCTAAAAACATTTAGTTAATCATTAGATCAGTGGTTCCCAAACTTTTTTGCCGCAGAATCCTTCGACATTATTTTTAAAAACGTGGAAAGCCTGATAACTTTGAGGGAAACCTGAGGTTTTGCAGCACACACTTTGGGAATCCCTGCTCCAGATTAGCAACTCTACACAATATTATGGACATTTACTGGTAACTGCACGCGACATCCTGCAACTTTTTTTCATTTATGTGGAAGACAACATATACACAGAACACGACACACTGTTTACCTTTATAAAAATTGTGTGGCAAACGCATTCCACGAAACGGCACTTGATCACGAACGTGAATACGATAGCACCTAGGCTGTAATGCATTACGTTATATTATGAAATATAATTATGAGATATAGTTATGAGATATAAATTGATTTTACTCATCTAGTCTGTTAAGTTTAATGGATACAAATAAAAGAGGAAGTGTAAATATTTGTAAGAGCTACGCTGTTTTGTTTATGGGTTTTGTTATTTACTAGGACGAGTGTTTTGATGCATAGAATTGGTAATGTTACTGTAATTCATTGTGTTTTTGTTTTTATTCGCTTAGAGATCAGTTGGGATTCTGCTGCTGATACGGTGCTTCGGATTCTAGCCTGAATTTCAGCCCCTCAAAAGTTGTATCCATGTAATAGTCGACCCCATAAATTTGACCTTAAAAATGGTCTAAAAAATTCGACTTTTACACGAGTATATACGGTAAGTGTTTTCTAACAATGACGCCGGATTGGCAAAAATCGTTAGAGCGTCGGACAAAATGCTTTGTGAAATTTCTTCGAGCACTTCACGTTCTGAGCTCAATTTCTGTTGATGTCAATTTTATCTTCATTATTTCAAGATCGATAAAAATTAATTAATTATCAAATACTAGGTCAGTGTTTTCGCCTAATCTATTGCTATCAAAATTGCGTCGAGGGAGTGAGAAGGAGGAAGGCCATCTGCAGTACTACCGATGCGGCAGGGAGGGCCTCAAGATGGCTGTTGGTCAAAAGAGGAGAGCCATGGGGTAGCTAGTTGGCCATCTGGACACAAGCTGGGGTCTGATCAGCCCCAGATGGGTCACCTGGAGGAAGGTGTATGATGTTGAAAGGTCCGAAACTCCCGATGATACTAGACACATCACTGGAGATGTGTCCAGATGCATCAGTCATTGATGTATGCACACACTGAACAGTAATGACAAGTTGTAGCAGAATCGGTAGAGCATCGGACAAAATGTTTTACGGTATTTATTCTTGCTCTCTACATTTTGAATTGAATCCCGCCGAGGTTGAACTTTGCCTTTCATCTTTTTGGGGACCGATAAATTAAGTACGAGGCATGTTCTTGGGTTAACGCTATCGATTAATCCTACCCCACATAATTGCTGGCCTTGTGCTAAATAAGAAATTATTTGTTTAGTGTCTGGCTAGTCGTAATAGATCAGAATTCTGTTCAAAGGCATTCCACCCATGACCATTTCAACGTATAGTACCCACAAGACTACATGTATCAAATGTGTTTTGTTTTTAAACAGTAAGTTATAAATGAGGTTAATTTGGCTGCTATTTCTTGGAGGTCGATAAACGATGCAGATGCCCTCTCCCATTGGCTTGTAAGACAACATGTTCAGTTTAGTGGTATGTAAATAAAGTCAATGTTAATCAAGTGTATTTTGTAAATGGTTTTAGCTTCTCTTTATTCTCGGCAACAACGTTTACACAAAATATAGAAATACAATTGATTTACAATGAATGTTCGTTACATAAACTTAATAATTTCTAATGGCCAATACTAATAGCTAATACTGCTACTGATTATTAATCGCTAAAAATAATTGCTAATATGTAACACTAACATTTAATAGAGCCTATTTAGTAGTTAATAGCTTCTTACTAACAATAAAGTCGAAGCAGAATCACGAATCAAACATGTTTTAATATTATTGACACTCTTTTTCCTTCTATCCACAATAGAAAAAAAAAATACTATAAATACTTTATTGTTACACATATTTATGGGAATACAACGTATGTTGTTTATATCATTAGCTGTTAATGAATACATTTGCAAATTTTATACTATACAGCGGTTGAAGCGGATTCCTATTCAGCCAAGTATTATTGGAATTGGTAACATTGATTATATCAGTCAGACTTTGTTTTCAGTAACTTATAACATGTTTCAATAACCGATTAGATGTTTTATGAAATTCTTAACAGTTTTATTTTTCGAGAACTTCCCATAATGGAAGAAGATAGCTCTATAAATGATCAAGATATTAGTCTTTATGAAAGTGTTTTTAAAGCAAATTTATTTCCCAGTAACCAACTGATGGCCGTTCAATTGGGTTTGTATTTTCATCGGATCGTTTGTTCTGTTTTGAAATACAAAAAATATTTGTAAATAACATTTTACACAGCTTATAATTATTTAAGCTAAATATGGTTACATAACTATTCTTTTCTTTTAATTTGTTTTACTTGTTTCAGACACAAGATAAATATTTCAAGAAGTTTCATTTCAGTTCTGTAGATTAATAACAATTTACATTTGTATGTGAATAAAAAATTTATAATAGGCAGCAAAACTTTTTGGTATTTTTTGTTTTATTTGCAAATATCATAACTCATTATCGAAAAATATCTGTGTCAGACATCACTTATCAATTCATTTATTCATTGTTTGTTTTAAATAACTCCACTCAATACTTCTTTGAAATGTATTCATAAATTTCCTATTGAAAGTAGGTGCTTTGAAACATTCCACTCTTGCTTTAGGTTGCCATTTTATATTAATGCACCACAGCAACAGACAAACAAATTTCGTGACCATTGGTCGCTTCAAAGCTAAAAATATTTAGATAGAATTTTACAAACGGAAACATCTTTGTTTCATCATAATTGATATTTTAACTAAGGAAGGCGGCAGACTGGCAGAGTCATTAGAGAGTTTGGAAAAAATGATTTGCGGTATTTATTTTAATATTTTACTGTGTAAATTCAAATCTCGCCGATATCAACTTTGCCTGTCATCCTATCGAGGTCGATAAAAATAAAATACTAGTCAAGTACTAGAGTTGAGGGTATCGACTAACCCCTTCTCTTAAAATTGTTGGCCGTGTGCTTATATCGAAAACCTTTATTTTAACAAAGCGAAGGCAGCGGAGAGGGCAGAAAGAATGCTTTTCAAATCCCAATGTTGTTGGTCTTTGCTTTCCATACATGCGGGATCGATAAAATAAAGTACCAATTAAGTCCTGGTGTCGATGTAATCGACTAACAC
This sequence comes from Octopus bimaculoides, assembly GCF_046866305.1. Lineage (NCBI taxonomy): Eukaryota > Metazoa > Mollusca > Cephalopoda > Octopoda > Octopodidae > Octopus > Octopus bimaculoides. The sequence goes on along the minus strand of NC_142928.1, from coordinate 74,349,572 downwards.
CTTCCCCACCAAAATTTTGGCTTTGTTGCTCAATAAAAAGCCATATTAGCAAGGACAATGAGGAACAGAATCAGTTGATTGCTGGGCAAAACGTTTTAGTCACAATGCTTGTTATAAAACCAAATCTATTTATAGCATGGTTGAATCAACCTCAGAGATTCGCTCATTTGTTGCTCAACCAACCTGCTCTAAATCGCAATATAATAACTCCCTAAGTGAATACTAAACAACAACATCATTTCTTTAAAAAATTAATTAATATATTCTATCTCATATGAAAGATTCTATATAATCAAGCGTTCATCTTTTTCTTCGCTCACATCTGAAATAAAAAAATAAAACAGTGAAAAATTCATTGATTTCAGAATATCATTAATACATAAGTGCTCTATAATATGTACCAGCCTACTTAATACCGAATACACAATGGTATGGTTTATATGTTTCATAAAAACAAGATTTCTGTTTCATTTTAAGTTGTGCAATATGTAATGATATTTTTTAATAAAATCTCTCTTTTCATAAAATTTAAAATATATAAACTATTGTCATTTCCTTGTTTTTATAAAGTTGTTCGGAATACGAAAGCTTAAGATGGAAGATTGCTAAGATTTTTTATGAATAACTTTTCAAGATTTAATTCAGTTTTAGATTTGCCTTCTCTCCCCACTCCAGTATTTCGTATGATATTTCAGTTATGAACAGGCTGATTTTAGTTTCGTTTGTAAACTTTTCTCTTTGAATGTAACGTTACAATATAATATGGTATATTCATTTTATTTCAAAGACAATACAAATAAATGGTCAATATATAGTTTTATATATTTCATAAAAACAAAAACAACAAAAGCTTGGCAATTTATGTGATTCTCTGCTCTACAGACTTACAGTATCACCCCGTTCATAACTATGGAGTAGAATTTGAATGAAATATATAAATATCCATGAGGGCGATGCATTGGCAGGACCAGTAGGATGGTGAATAAATTTCCTTTCAGTATTTCACGTTATTTGCTCAGATTTTGCTGACGTTGAGCAAACTTTTCAACCACCTTTGGAATCAGTAAATTTCTAAGATTGAATTGATTGGTTAAGTCCCTCTCACAAATGTGAGGTCTTGTGCCACACAAATGTGACTTCACAAATATGAGGTCAGAAATTGGTAGCGGAACTTTGCACCTAGGGAAATTATGTAGCTTGAGACGTGATTCTCAAGCTAACGGCGAATCTCTATGTGGTCGCTCGACAAGCTAGCAATAACATTCAAATTCCATCTAAACCACACTTTCATAGAAATTAAAGGAGACGTTATGTAATGTAGTGTTGGGTACACTATATCTAAAAATTTTATGGGTTGCTGATTGTTTGATTAGAGATGACTTGAAGTTCAATAACAACAATAACACTATTTGATTTTCGTCATCTTTAGCCAAGGACTTATATATAAATTGTCGGAGATTTATATTATTCTGGTTCTGGCGATTGTGTTGGTGTTCTTTGGCTCCAGAACATCCCTGAGTAAGCAAACTTATGCTCACAGGTATTCGTACTATGATCATTGAGTCCTACCATTACTTGTAAAGAATAAAAGTTTAGAATGGTACAACAATGCACTATAAAACAAGAAATGGATTATATACCTGTTGTAATTTGGTTATCTATAGTCCGATGATATTTTGGAATTACAATTCCTTCTTCAGATCTTCTTAGTTTATAGCAGAGACTCCAGCTAAGAAGATCTGAAGAAGGAATTGTAATTCCGAAATATCATCGGACTATAGATAACCAAATTACAACAGGTATATAATCCATTTCTTGTTTTATAGTGCATTGTTGTACCATTCTAAACTTTTATTCTTTACAAACAATACACAATGCTTCAAGCGAATTACAATACTCTCCTATCATTACTGTTATTATTGGCAGAATCGTTAGCACGTCGGGTGAAATGCTTATCGGTATTTCGTCCGTCGTCTGAGATCAAATTTACATCTCCCGCACTTTCTACTAATAATAACACCAATACGACTACTAACACTACAACGACCATCGGGGGCCAACGAACAACCAAATCTCTTTCTAATCACACTCAGCCATTTTATAAAGGGCATTGGTTAATGCAGTCCAAGATGTTTTAAGCCACCACCATGGTCGTGGTGGTGTTAGTAGTGGTATTGGTGTTATATAGTGTTATTTTTAGTAGGAAGTACGGGAGATGTAAATAGCATCGATGGCAGTGGTTAGTGTTGATGCTGGTAGAAGTGTTGGCGATGATGGTATTGATAATAGTGGCACTAGGGGTGCTGTTAGTGATAATAGTGATGGTAATATGTTATTTTTGTCAAGATGATAGTGGTGATGGCTGGAAGTTATAGATCTGGAGGCGTTGAACGTTTGAGACGGGGATGGTTCAGAAGAAATTTCTGGTTAGGTACCGGTAATGTCAGTGATGATTGCGATTTTGATTTTTTAAGAAACCACAAACGCAATTAAGGGTCCAAGTGTTATTAAACAGAGCAAGTCATCTGATACCCATAATTCTCCATGTGAACAGCCATGATACGAGCTTAGCTTTGCCAACGAATGATACTTAGGTTTAAGTGTTGTTATTTGTTCCTTCTCGAGCCATGCCTGGCTCATAAGGGCCGGTTTCCCGGTTTCGTTGGCGTATAGATTCCCCACCTGGACGGGACACCAGTTCGTCGCAGGTGAGCTGCTAGATGCAGGAGGAAAGAGCGAGAGAAAGTTGTGCCGAAAGAGTCAGCAGAAATTCGCCATTACCTTCTGCCGGAACCGCGTGGAGCTTAGGTGTTCCACTCATAAACACATGCATCGCCCGGCCTGAGATTCGAACCCGCGATCCCTCGACCGCGCGTCCGCTGCTCTAACCACTAGGCCATGAGCCTCCACCTATGCTTAACTGTCCGTTAGTCTTATAGGTTGCCGTAATGTATCCATTACATATGTACGACGATGAATCATAAAATATCCGCAATGCCCTTATAATCCACCGTAATGCCTGGAAGTCAACCATTCTGGTGATGTTTACGCAAATAATTTTCCCATCAATTGGAAATAAATTATAAGTGCATCGAATCTAATTAATGAATCATCCTTGCATGTATTTCCAGCTAAATATTGAGTACAGCTTTGGTTATAAAATACAACAATCTAGTAACGCAGCCACGCCTCTCTTGGAAAATATTATTGGGAAAAAAATATGGGTTCCAGCTCCAATCTATTAATTGACTGCTTTAGTATTTCTTTATCCCGCCATTCATTTATTAATCTATCAGATCATTCAAATATAACACCATTTTCCTTTTTACCATTTTGTTAACTTGTGAATTCGATCAGGCGTGTATTACGAAAGACACACAAGTAATTTATTGATTTGGGATTGTGGTTGAGGAAATCAAAGAAATATATATATATATATATATATATATATATATATATATATGTGTGTGTGTGTGTGTGTGTGTGTGTGTGTGTGTGTGTGTGTGTGTGTATTGAGATATAACCAGAGAAATAATATATATATATATATTATATGATATAATATAATATTATATATATATATATATATTATATAATCCGGCTGTGTGGTAAGTAGCTTGCTTACCAACCACATTGTTCCGGGTTCAGTCCTACTGCATGCCACCTCGGGCAAGTGTCTTCTATTATAGCCTCGAGCCGACCAAAGCCTTGTGAGTGGAATTGGTACACGGAAACTGAAAGAAGCCCGTCGTATATAATATATGTATATATATGTATGTAAGTATATGTGTGTGTATGTTTGTGTGTCTGTGTTTGTCCCCTCACCATCGCTTGACAACCGATGTTGGTGTGTTAACGTCCCTGTAACATAGCAGTTCGGCAAAAAGAGCCCGATAGAATAAGTGCTAGGCGTAGAAAGAATAAGTCCTGGAGTAGTTTTGTTCGACTAAAGGTGGTGCTGCAGTCAAATGACTTAAACAAAGAATAAAAGAATATATATATATATATATATATATATATATATATATATATATACCAAACAAACATATATATATATCAAACAAACATTAAATTCTATCCAGATATTGAGAAAACCATTATTGTTTTTATTTTTACACTTATTTTAAGTCATTATAACATCACAATAACGGCTGTAACAACAATAACAATAAAAACAACAACAACAATCGTAATAATGCCTTTTTCATTGATTATTTTACATGAAGGGATAGGGTGGTGGATGTGTGGCAGAAATGGTTGAATGCCGGACAAAATGAATTGTAGCTAATCATTATGATATTTGCATTCTGTGTTAGGATCTTCGGTATGCAACGGGAGGATACAAGACATATGATACAAGGCATTTTATTCATCACACTACTTACACTGCCAACGAGAGAATAAGTGGATTAAAGACGAAATTTGAATAGAAAGAAGAATCGGAGGAAGAGACAAAGGAAAAGAAATTGACGAAGATACCGAAAATTAAAAATAAGATGAAGTGACAGTTGCAGATAACGCCTTTTGCAATACCAAGACAAATTAACGCAGAGCAAATATTTTGAGAAGCATAATATAATAATTATTACAAGCAATACATAAATGCAAAAAGGCCATGGACAGATCTGAGCTCAGGTCGCAAAGACCCGGAGCAAAATATTGCAAAGCATCTGAGTTGGCGTTCCTACACTTCCGTTTAATGCATCACTGGGATTGGTGTCTCTTCTATTGGCTGCAAAAGAATGGCGGGGTCTTGAGTGTAAAAGATCGTAACAAATGCCGCATGGATTTGTATCTGACGCCAAAAGACTGGCTGCCAATTCGCAGCCTAATACAATGCAATAGAAGTCAATAGAATAAAATACAATACCACCATTTGTCGAATCTGGATGAAGTGAAAGGGCCCAGGGCGTTTTCAGATTCTCCAAGACCGGTAGCTTGAATCCATATTAATGTTTCTTTTAATTAACATTTGCAGGTAAGACATGACTACAGAGAAGATTCCAGAAAGCCGATACTCTGGGAAGGAAGGACTGGTAATTATGGTTGGTGCAGAGCCGGGATTCTACAAGGGTGGGAAGGTGGAGAGACGAGTGGATCAGAATGTAGGTACGAGACCGGCCACCTTCGAAGAACAGAGCCCATTACAGTAGCGATAGAAAAGTGTACAGAGGGTAGCTTAACTGTGAGTCAGAAACAACATCATGTCAGTGATTGAATGTTAATCAGTCAAGCGGCCCTTCTCTAGATGAGGACCAGGATGTCTGCGTGTGTAGCAGCCGCACCGTTTCAAATGTGGGAATGATACTCCATTATAGGTCTCACTTGAGTATTTTAGAATTGTTGGAGGTTAAGCTATTGACTTTAAAGAAAATAAAACCCAGTCTTCGGGGTGTTGTCCTAACAATGCTAATATTGTTTGTGCTTCGGCGATATTAATGGCATTACCACAAAGTGATATGCACTACAAACAACACATCGTAACAGAATACAATACCATATAAAATAAAACAAAATGTACTTCAATATGATTACATCACAACCCAATATAACACTTCAACAACGGAAAACAATGATACAAAACGTTACAATAGAAACTTCATGGCACTATTTACTCCAATACAAAAACAAAAACTGTTAATCTGAGAGAGAGAGAGAGAGAGAGAGAGAGAGAGAGAGAGAGAGAGAGAGAGAGAGAGAGAGAGAGAGAGAGAGAGAGAGAGAGGATAGAGGGAGAGAAAGAGGGGAGAGAGGAAGAGAGAGAGCTGAGAGAAGAGGAGAGAGACAACAGTTGGAATTGATCATCAAAGGGTTACCAAGATTGGTGGTACAGTTCATTCTTAGGGATCTACCAACCGTAAATAAGATCTATAAATTTATGGAAATCACAAAATGACTTAACAGAAACATTCCGCTGGTCTTTGACTTCTACTATTTTCTTCCTATTTTTTTCTTTTTATTTCGTTGTTCTTTTGTTCATTTCTCCTTGCGTGTAAGGAGTATTATGTATCCATTTTTTTTTAGTCTGTCATGATATCATGGCTTCACACAGACGCTTAAATTGATTAAATATTATAAATAAATATAGTACACTGCAATACAAGGAAGTATAGCTCAATACGGAAGACAACGAAACAACAATACAACACAATGGAATAGAACGGAATGCAGCACAGTAATATGGTACAGTAGACAACGCAATAGATTATAATAGAGTCTAACACATTACCCAATAATACGTTATAATACAATATAATACTAAAGACTTGAATACAAGAAGAGATTGCACCACACAGCAGGATACAACAGAATAAAATAGAGAACAATATGATGTATTAAAATACAATATAACAGAAAGTATCAATAGAACGAACAATATCATATAATACGCTACAATGCAAAACAATGTAAAGCATTTATACACCACAATGGAAGACAATTGAATACTATACTATGTATAGTATTATACAATACAATACAATACCGTTCCGTACTATGTTGTGGAATACTTTATAATAAGATAAAATGCTATACAATGTATGACAATACTATATAGTATGCATTACACATTACACTATAATACAAAACTTTACAATATTACACAATACTATACATTGTGTTACACTATATTATACTATAAAAACTGTACAATGCAATATAATACAATACTCTACAATATAATACGATGCTATACGACGGCGACCTGGTAGAAACATTAGCACGCCGGGCGAAATGCTGTATGGTATTTCATCTGTCTTTACGTTCTGAGTTCAAATTCTGCCGAGGTCACTTTGCCTTTCATACTTTCGGGGTCGATAAATTTAGTACCAGTTGCATACTGGAGTTGATATAATTGACTGACCCCCTCCCCCTAAATTTCGGACCTTGTGCCTAGACTAGAAAAGAATATATATTACGATGCTATAGGACGGCGACCTGGTAGAAACATTAGCACGCCGGGCGAAATGCTTAGCGGGTCTGTATTTACGTTCTGAGTTCAAATTCCGCCGAGGTCGACTTTGCTTTTCATCCTTTCGAGGTCGATAAATTTAGTACCAGTTGCGTACTGGAGTCGATCTAATCGACTGGCCCCCTCCTCCAAAATTTCGGGCCTTGTGCCTAGAGGAGAAAGGAATCGTTAGCATGCCGAGCAAAATGCTGAGAGGTATTTCGTTTGTTTTTACGTTCTGAGTTCAGATCCAGTCCTGATCGACTTAATCTTTTATCCATTTCTGGGTCGATGAAATAAATACCAGTTGAGAACTGAATGTGACAAGGCTAGCCATTTGAAATACAGGTAGTACTCATTTTTACCTACCGTGTCGATGTGAAAGCAAGTCTTGCTAAAGTACACATCGCGCCTCCGGGATTCGAACATTCGTAACCTGAATACGCCAACCACTAAGCCACGTGGTTTCATATTCGACCGAATTATTTTGACAGCGAGGCAGCAGAGTCAAATGAGTGTGGCACAAAATGTCTTGCAGTATTTGGTTTGGTTTTCTGCGCAGTGAAATAAAATACCGCTAAGGTCGATTGTGCTTTTCATCACTTCCATGTCGATAAAGTATCAGTCAAGTGCTGATGGCGCTTCTTTTCTCTCTCTCTCTGTCTCTCTCATCTGTCTCCTCTGTCTGTCTGTCTGTCTGCCTGTCTGTCTGTCTGTCTGTCTTTCACTCTCTCAGCCTGCGTTGTCGAAGGAGTCCGTCCAGAGAGGAGCGTTCCCGTCACACCACGACCTTTTCCCCCTTTCACTACCATTTTGTTGATTAATTATAAAAGAGGAAGAACCATATGTGTCGTACTTTTGCTTGGGATAGTTTCAAAACCCTTTTAGACTCTAAAGATGAAAAGTCCAGTGATATCTATTAGCAACAGAGGCAGTACTATACCAGGAGGTAATATTTATCCTCACTTAAACATGGATGTTCTGTTAGAACAAACTATACTGTGATGGATACCATGAGAGGCATTCTCACATTGGATTTGGGTGCAAAATACACTCTTGCACATATTGCTTATATCGCTAGCAGGGAGATAAATCGCCACCACCTCCAGAGTCGAGACCATCAGATCACAAAACTTCGACCTTCCTTGGTCATGTCAATGATGGACGCTCGAACGCTAGAGATAGCAGCGAAGTATAGAATAACAGTGCCAGAACAGGCAGTATTTTACGTCCAGTATTTTGTGCTTCAGTTGCATCATCTTTATCTACTAAAGCCTCATTTAGCATCGCAAGTAAACACATCGTTATTATCGCAGCGTTTCCTACGCTCAGAACAGAGATTATCACCTCTCTACATTGACAGTGTATTTTAGCACTTAGACAAGTATGGTGTTGCTGTTGTTGTTGATGTTCTTAAAGCCTTGGTTCTCATCTTACCATTTTCTTACTAACAGCGAGCAATTTATTGGATTCTGGTGCTGTTGCTGCTGCAGGTATTGTCACCTATGTTGCTATTGCTGTAAATAACTGGCAGCAACGCCTGTTACCGATGCTATGCTGCTTATTGCCTCAACTACTACTACTACTACTACTACTACTACTACTACTACTACTAATACTACTACTACTACTACTACTACTACTACTACTAATACTACTACTACTACTACTACTACTACTACTAGTTTTAAATTGGTTATTACACACACAAGCATCCTCATGCGTCTGGACATATGCATCCACTTTCATTCAGGATTGCCTATAACATACTTATAACGGATAAAGATTCATATAACTAGATAACTGGACAACATTCAAACAGACGTATCTTTTATCGTTTTACCTTTTGCTTGTATCAGTCATTAGACCGCGGCCATGCTGGGGTATCACTTTGAAGAATTTTTCAGAAGAATAGATCGACCCCAGTGCTTTCTTTTTTAAAGCCTGCTACTTATTCTTTCGGGCTCTATTGCTGATCCGCTAAGTTACTGGAACGTAAACACATCAACGCCGGTTATCAAGCGGTGGTGGGCGACAAACTCTCTCTCTCTCTCTCTCTCTCTCTCTCTCTCACACACACACACACACACACACACACACGCACACAACACACACACACCCAAACACACACACACACACACACACACACACACAAACACACACACACACACATGCGCGCACGCGCACGATAGGTTTCTTTCAGTTTCCGCCTACCAAATCCACTCACAATGCTTTGATGGGCCTGGGCTATAGTAGAAGCCACTTATCCTAGATGCCACGCAGTGGGACTGAAACCGGAACCATCTTATCACACAGCCACGCCTGCGCCTATATCACAATATATACTTATTCATATTGCTTTCTTTTTTTTATTTAACGTTATTAATTGAATATTTTTTAGTTTTTATTAGAGTTCGTCTCATAAAAACAAAATAAATTTAAAAAAAGAACAAGCAAAACAAAAAAAAACAGGAGAGAAAAAGATAAAAATACGAGAAATATATAAATCTACATGGTCCTTTAAAAATTATAATCTGCTTCATTCTTCTTTTGATCACCACCAACATTTAGCAAGAACTATTTCAAAATATTTCAAACTAATTCGTCCTAAAGATCTAATCCATCACTGGAACTATAGAAATCTGTAAAACTTTCCATACGTTTATAATTTAAGTATATATGAGCACGTCTAGATATGCAAGTACATGCATGAGAAAACATACATAAGACAAAACATGCAAATCTGCACACATACATACATACGGGGCATTGGGATATGTAACGAACTGCCTCAACAAAGACCTGGAAAAATTAGGGTTCTCAAAACCTGAAAGAAAAAGGCTGATTAGAAGACTACAGATTCAAGCCATCAATGGAACTGTAAAGATATGTAAAACTTTCCAAAAATTTAGCACATAAATACATATGCATGCATCTAGACATAAAAACGCATCTATAAAACAAACATACAAATCTGCGCATACACTAACACCAAATACTGCACACACACACATATGCACAAATACCTAGATGATGTTGATAAAAGTTCCAATGAAGGAGCCTTGAATCTATGTTAGAGTCCGGCTCTTTCTCTATTGACAAGAAATACAGAAATGAAACTGATTGATAACATACATACATACAGACAGACAGACAGACAGACATACAGACAGACAGACAAACAGACAGACAGACAAAAATACTCTGTTGATGTTGTTGAAATTCCAATGAAGGAGCATTGAATCTAGGTTAGAAACTGGCTTCTTTCTCTATTGGCAAGAAATCTTGAAATAAAACTGAACAATGACATACATAAAGTATGTCTATAATTTTAAAATATGTCTCAGTAAGTTCAGTGCTGTCAGTTCTGAATTCATATTCTGAATTCTCCCACCTCCAACCCACTCTCACGGCCGTGGAGTCGATTTAATTTCAGTTCAATTCTTACAGGTTGCAAAAGAAAGACAAATCACAATAAATAAAACCATAAAAGATGAATTTGTTTTAATGCTTAGTGTAAGCATTAAATACAAAGATAACCTTTTTTTTTTCAGTTTAAACAATTAACCTATATCATGTAGTTATGTTATCAGAAAGTTTGTGCCGTGTCAGTGACTTATCAAATACAATAGATTAGGTAACTGAATTAATGTATTTTATTTATTGATAAGTTTTATAAGATTTATCAATAACCATTATATTTAATTTTGATTTCAAAGTTTGGCACAAAGCCAGTAATTTAGGTAAAGTGAATAAGTCGATTACATTGACCTCAAAGCTCAACTGGTACTTAATTTATCGCCCCCGAAAGGATGAAAGGCAAGGTCGACCTCGGCGAAATTTGAACTTAGATCGTAAAGACGGATGAAATGCCGGTAAACATTTTGTCCAGCGTGCTAACGATTCTGCCAGCTCGCTGCCTTTATTAATTTAATATGGAAAAGGGAACTAGATTTACTTTATCCAACTGTATACAAAAGTTATTAAGTATTGAAACTAAAACGATATAGGATCCCATGCTTAGGGTGAAAAAATCATTAAATTAAAGACCGATATGTCCATATACAATTGTGTAGACCATGTTAAGTTTGCTTTAATCCTATAATAAAACAGCCGTCAATAAAACTATTGGTGTAAATTCAAATGCTGCTTTTATGTATACGCATTTATAATCAGTATTTGTGTGCAGTAAGCCCCTTAACTGATAGGTATATCCATAGCGAGCACCTTAGATGATAAATGCATTCTAGAAGAAATATACCATTCTGGTATCGTTCCAAATTTAGAGTCAAATCATTATACTTACATTATTAATATACCAATAAAGCAACATGACGTCATTATGTTATAACTTCTGTTTCCTGTTTAATAAGTTAGAATATGTGGCGATTTGTCAGAGTTTATTTAAAGCGTTGATATTCGATCCTGTTCACCGCAGCCTTACTTCAAATGCCCTACACGCGGTGGTGACTTTGCCTTTCATTCACTTAAGATAAACGAAAAAAGAAGAAAAATAAAATTTTCAGGGTAATAAATTAGTGGAACCGTAAGAACGTCGGAAGAGATGCGTTGCAGAGTTTGCTTCGGTCATTTAGGTTCTGAGTTCAAATCCCGCTATGACCAACGTAAGCTTTAGACGTTATCCGTCGTCCGGTTTAACATCACTATCTGACACATCGGGTGCTTCAGCGGAGCCTATTTTATAGCAGACATTCTAGCCAGATCTCACTGCTTGAGATTACTTTTCTCCTTTCCAATTCCTTAGCCATGTAAAAAGTCACAAGCACTGCCTTCCATCTTGAATACGACCTTAGACAGCAACACGCTATCATCGATTCCCGCTTCAAGCCAATGCGCTTCATTTACTTCATTTATAACTCTAGTTAAGTAAATAGATATAATACAATCTCATCCATGTGTGTTAGATTTTTACACACGATCATGTCACTGAGATGCATATCAATACTTGTTAAAGAATATTGATGCAGCTCTAAAATGTATAACATGGACTTTTGTTTAACCACATAGAACATAACTGCTGATGTATGAAGCTAATAGAACACCGCAATCCACACAGAAAAAAAAAATGCTTGGTTGCTCAGAAACATATGCTCGGACTATCACGAACAGACAGACAGACAGATTTATAGAGAGACAGTTAAGCAGACAGATAAAAAAATGTACACACAAACACATACGCACTAGCATTTTTATACATAAGCAATCACATACATACATTTACACTTAGAAGTATCTTCTGTGTAATTAGGTTGTCTATAGATATATACAAGCAAATACACACGCACACATAAGTATATATATATATATATATATATATATATATATATATATATATATATATATATATATATATATATATATATATATATATATTAACATATGGTGATATAAACGATTGTGGCTTTGTCTCCATCTTCCATTACTCTTATAAGAACATACATACACACACACACACACACACACACACACACACACATATATATATATATATATATATATATATACATACACACACACACACACACACACACACACACACATACATATATATATATGATATGCATACATATATATACACGCACAAACATACATACATATATATACACGCACAAACATACATACATATATATAAACACATGTATATATGTACACACATACACACACACACATATATTACACACGCCTACATGTGTGCGTGTGTTTAAATGTAGGACACTGGATTTGATTCTGAATGTATTTTGTTCTGATATTCAAGAAAACGCGACCTTTTGTTTCCCTAGCAATATATGTAATAGCAGGCAAATGTGTTGCTGCATTTTACTACGGTGCCATAAGCTGAAAGTAGAAAACCAATAAAAAAAAAGAAAAAAAAAAAAAGAAAGAAAAAGTAAAACATGCCAAAACCCGAACCTAACGTTGATAAAATAATTTACTGAAATGACGACGTTTAGCCTAACAGATAAGTGAGCTTAAGTTCTCTCCCTTGAAAATATGTAAGGGAGATAATGCACGCAAATCTATTTATTACCTACAATATTTATACGAGTATTTAATCGAAGATGTATAATTCCGAGATCGACTTAGCCTGTCATTCTTTCGGAGTCAATGAATTAAGTACCAGTTGCGTACTGGGATCGATCTAATCGACTGGCCCTCTCCCCCAAAATTTCGGGCCTTGTGCCAAGAGTAGAAAAGAAGATATATAATTCCATCATCATCTCCTTTTCTTTCACTTGTATTTCCAGTTCTATATTATGTCGTTTGTATGTAGAAAATTTGAGTCTTTTAAATTCTTTGTGTATTTATGAACAGATTGTATGAGTGTATGTATGTGTGTGCGTGTGTGCATGTGTGTGTATGTAGGTGTGTGTATGCACACTTGGATATTTATGTATCTGTATATAAATGTATGAATATATGTATATATCCATACACACACGTCGTCATTTCAGTAAATTATTTTATCAACGTTGCGTGTATGTGTGTGTGTGTGTGTGTGTAAATACACACTCATATACAGAGAGAGAGAGAGAGAGAGAGAGAGAGAGAGAGAGAGAGAGAGAGAGAGAGGAAAAGTACCGTAAAAATGTATACACACTTTAACCACAGATAACGATTCCTTAAGGTTTCATCTCTTCAGGATCATTTCAATCTCAGTCATCTGTGACTAAGCACACGGATCTTTTCAATCTCCCAACTTAATTTTTATGTATTTATAGATTTAACCCATTAAACATAAAGAAAGAAACCAGAGTAAGTTTTGAGCAAAGTGCTATCAGAAATTTCAAAACGCAATCGAAACGCAAGGAGAATTCAGGAGGATGTACCAAACAGGTTCACGAACTCGACTTACTATCACCCAAATTAGTGATAAGCTTGAGACAGGTGAAACTGTTCAGAATGCTTACGAGAAACTTACCGAAGATGAGCTCCACTAAAGGGTAAAAAGTACTAGAAACGTATTGCCTGATAGAGTTCTATATTTAAGAGATGAGGGATTATCTTCTTTGCTGTTAACACAACGTTTCGGCTGAAAGTGTCTTGTGGAAATTTCGAACCCGGGTTCTCATTCCTAAGGTATTTTTCTATATTATTATTATTATTCAGGTCACTGCTTGGAATCGAACTCAAAATCTTGGGGTTAGTAGCTCACGTTCTTAACCACTACGCCATATGTCCGTGGGCAATTAGGGAGTGAATCTTGGGGTTTATAAATCTAATATTTTTCTATCCTTCCTTAATACCAGTTCCCATATGCTACTCATATCTGCACTCGGTCTGCTTAGGAGGTTGTTGTGTCCCAGCATATGTGCTGCTTCTTTTAGTTTTCATATTTTTC
>NC_142928.1:74317763-74330263 GCF_046866305.1 Octopus bimaculoides | reverse complement strand
GCATATTTTACATGCACACATAGATACATACATATGTCTACACACACACACAAGCGCAGTAAGAAACTTGCTTTCGTTTGAACAATGTGTACGTGTGTTTTGTGCTGGTAAGCGTTTTGCTATTTCATTGTTGGATTATACATAGCTTTTCATTTCATAGCTTTTCATTTCATAGCTTTTTCAGTTGTCACATATGTATAAGTATGTGTAGATGTGTGTTTTAATCCAAATGAAAATAAAAATTATCACACATACACGCACATACAGTCACATATATTAAGAGAGATACGCACAAATATACATTCACGCATGTCTGTTGTCATATATGTATATGTATGTGTAGATGTGTATGTTTAATAACGTACGTAACGCGGAAACACACCCTCACACTCACAGACACATACAAACTCATACACCCACTCACATACACTCACAGACGCATACACATTCATATACAAAATGTGACGTCATTGTCATCGTCATCGTGAAATAAAGTGTTCTTTACTATCTCGCACGTATCAAACGCGCTAACACATATTGACACATACACACTTATGTAAAATGTCTTGTACTATAGTTGACTATAGAAAGATTATTTCTATCAAATGTTATAGTTTAATCGAAATGAAAAATAATTATATGTTGAAACTCGCGACTGTAATACCATGTAGTAAGAACGACATACGCAGATATACATTCACGCATGTCAGTCGTCACATATGTATAGGTATGTGTAGATGTGTGTATATTTAATAACGTGCCTAACACAGAAACACACGCACACTTACAGACACATACACACACATACACTTACACACATACACTCACAGACATATATACACTCATACACTTACGCACATACATTTACAGACACTCATATACTAAATGTGACGTCGCTGTCGTTGACGTCGTGGTATAATATGTCCTGTACTATAGTTGACTATAGGAAAATTATCTCTATAAAATGTTATATTGTTTTAATCGAAATCAAAAGAAAAAATTAGATGTTGACAGCAGGAGGCGATGTAATACTATTACCTTGTAAAATTTTATTTGATTTGGCCGAGCCATTTGAGACAGATAGAAGACAGACAAAGAATTTTAGAGACACACTCAAACATACATTCGCGCATGTCAGTCGTCACATATGTAGATGTATATATAGATGTGTGTGTGTGTGTGTGTGTGTGTGTGAAAGTGTTTAATAACGCGGAAAAACACACACACACTCACAGGAACATACACACTCATGCACTCACACACATACACACTCATGCACTCACACACATACACACTCATATAGAAAATGTGACGTAGCCGTCGTCGTCGTATAAAATGTCCTGTAGTATGGCTGGCAATAGAAAGATTATCCCTATAAAATGTTATATTCTTTTAATCGAAATGAAATAAATTACATGATGACACTCGTGGGGTGTAATACTATCTCGTAAAATTTTATTTGATTTGGTCGAGCCGTTTAATAATGCATAGGGAACAGGCAGACAGACAAAAAATTTTATATATGTGTGTGAATTCTTAATATATTCTTTTCAGCGAAGCAGTAGATACAGCTTATCTTTTTATTCAGATGTTTTCCAAAGATTTTTGTTTTTCAGTTTAGTTGCAAAAGCTCGTTCCTAATTTATCTGCATTTGAACATTGACATACAAAAGTTGTCATTGTTTAGCTCCAGGAAAGCTCTTATCAAACAGACACCTAAGATCAAAAACGTTCCAGCTGTATTTATCCTGCGTTTTTTTCGCGTGTCAGGGACTACATTGTCCAACAAATATATAATTTATTTAAGATCCAAGGTTGTAATTTGAAGGAGATTTGGCCGGTCAACCATGTAAAAAACCCTTTCTTGCTGGCTTGTAGAGACACTGCTTTTAACGGTGATGCACGAGAGCGTGCTGAAAACTTCCTGGCTTTAAGGGTATCACGAAAGGCCTGGTTGGAGGCTCAACCTTCCCAGTTCTTTTACAAGGCTTACAAAAACTGGAGGACCGCTGCAATAAGTGTGTGAATCTGAGAGGGGAATGATAATTAACTGACCCTCCTGTATTTCTTTTACCCAAAGCCAGAAACATTTCAGCACCCCTTGTATATGTATGTAATTTCTGTGCGCCATCCTTTATCTTATATCTTTTACCTGTTTTGGTCTCCACCATGAAGGGTCTTAAGTCGGACGAATCGACCCATCTACTTATTTTTAAAGCCCGGTACGTATTCTATCGGTCTCTGTTGCCGAACCCGCAACTTGCGAGGACGTAAATAAACCAACATCGGTTATCAAGTGGTGGTAGTGGACCAGCACAAAAAAGAAAGACACTCACGCTCACACACACGATGGGCTTCTTTCAGTTTCCGCCTACCGAATCCACTAACAAGGCTCTGGTCGGTCTGAGACACAGCTGAAGGCACGTGCCGAAGATGCTATGTTGTGGGACTGAACTCCAAACCATGTGGGTGGGAAGCAAACTTCGTAACACACATCAACGCCGTCGGGTATATAGACATCTCTAAAATATTTCGATTAGTGACTAGCTAAATGAAATTTAAGGTCATTATGTAGAAATTCAGTTCTATTTACGAAAACCCGTTTTAGTATAGAGCTGCTATGTAGTTTCAACTCATCTACGACACAGTAGAACCATGATATTCATGAGGTTGGTCAGATAATTCGGTTCTATGAATAATTTTCAATGCTCTAGCTATAAACAACATTGCACATTACGAATACATTAAGCATCATATGGAGTGCAGCGTAGCAGTTTGGATAATTTTTGCTCTTGTGTTATCCTGTTCTATTTTTATATGAGTTAACGAAAGAGCCTGTACGAATTCACTGGTATTTGTAGAAATATCATTTAAAATGATTTAAACTTTCTCCCCGAAGCCTTATGTTTATAAACGAATTAAGATATAACATAATCTTCTATACAATATGCTAGATGAGAAGTTGTGTGGTATCATTTTTGAGCCTTGAATCAAGAGAGTTGTTCAAATGATGACTTATGTTTGATCAGGTTTTGTATTTTGGATGCTGCGAAAATAATTTATTATGTAAAGCTGAACCGAAGTGTCAATAAATATAGTCTATTGCTTAATTATATTATTACACATAAATATATAGGAAGGCAATCCCAAACCCTATTCGAATATGAAGGGATGATATCAGTTTTAAAGTGATGACAACATGCAAATATATTTTTCCGTCATATTTTCTGATGTCACTCTACAAATTGTAATGTAGTATTTACATACGATAGTCTTCATTGGCTAAGCGAAAACGGATTTTAGCTTTGGCAATACCTATCTCTTGATTTGCATAGACAAGATCTTTTAAGATGGTGATTTTTATATTGGATTCTTTTCGATATGAGGTATTGAATTTGAAGTATATTCATAAATTGGAGTGATGTTTCAGATGTTGCTTGTAGCCTCGTTGGTTCCTATCACATTGATTGAAAATGTATGCATTGGATGCCAAGAGACTTTTCACAGCAATCTATAAACCCAATGTAATATTCAAGATAATCCTTTGTATTATCCAATATATCAATATTTAGTATTGATATATTGCTAGTATCATATTGGTTTTGCCTGTATTTTCAATTATTAAATTGCTGGTGCGTTAACGGGGATTTGTTTCAATGCTATGCTGCTCTACAGTTTATAGATTTCTTTTAGCCAATAGTCAATGTGCAAACAAACGTAAATGCATTGCTTTTTCTCAATATCTTCGTGGACAGAAAAAGAGGTGAAATCACGACAAAAGATTGAAAATTATCTGGCTAATCCCTCTTTTTCTGTCCACTATACATAAAGTACTCACCAAAATATATAGATAACTTTTGGTGGTATTTTCCATCGATATAGTCTTTAATTGCTGGTGGTCTGATCTATATCTAAATAAATACCTATTTTTAGCTGAGTTTGAACTAAGAAACATTATTCTAGCGTAGGTTTTTCAATATTCTGAAATATAATGTCTTCATAAAGTGAAAACGTATTTCTTTTTTGATAAGTCACTTTTCTTTCGGAGTTTTGTCACTCTTTATTTACCATTGTCTTTATCTCACTTTTAAAAGTATTACTCGAAGCTATTTTGCTGTTATCTTACTTTTAAGGGTATTAATACAAGAAGCTTTTTTCACACGGAGGTCAATATTCATGAATAATTATCGAAATCGATAAAATATGAAAAGAGCGCCAATGATCTTTATTCTCCAAACATTACAGAACTATTTTATCATTGATACTATATTAATATGTTTGAGAGTTCAAACGTTTAGCTTCAATCTAATCCTAGATATCCATCTTACTAAGAAACTACCTGGCTGTCTTCTTAAAGAGCCTGGAAATGCATATTCATTTACTCCAAAAACATAATCTCTGCAACATGTCTTTACTGTCGCACTAAATCCTTTATTAAAGCTATTAAAAAGAAAGAACCGTTATATCTTCCAAAAGAAGCGAGAAAAACAAGGTAGTGAAATACCTTTATTCTCTCTCTCACCCTCTCTCTCTCTCTCTCTTACTCTCTTTTTCTTTCTTTCTTTCTTTCTTTCTGAAGTCTTTAGCAAATATATTTTTCGAAACAGTTGGTTTATAATAATAGTTCAATGAATTTGGAAATAGGTTAATAATTGGTACTTGAGCGCTTTTATAAATTCAGGAAATTCTTTGTATATAGTCTAAACCAGCACTTCTCAAACTATCTGATGTGGCGTACCGGC
Source organism: Octopus bimaculoides (assembly GCF_046866305.1). Classification (NCBI taxonomy): domain Eukaryota; kingdom Metazoa; phylum Mollusca; class Cephalopoda; order Octopoda; family Octopodidae; genus Octopus; species Octopus bimaculoides. The sequence goes on along the minus strand of NC_142928.1, from coordinate 74,325,521 downwards.
AGTTTTTTTTTTGTTGCAATGTGCCAGGGACTGGTAATATTTCTTAGTAATATTAATTTATACCGGAAACAATATATATAATGAGTATAACAAAAGTTGACCATTTTTTTAATCTTATATTTATTTTGTAAACAAATAATACAATATCACATAAGCATTTTATAACGTTTCTTTCGTTTCTGGAAACTCGCCGCGCACCGGCAGCTGATGGCTCACGAACCGGTACCGGTCCGCGGACCACTACTTTGAGTAGTACTGGTTTAAACATTAGTACCTTCTAAGAATCCATTTCCTGAAACAAAGCAATTCCATATATTTTTATTAATGCATTTTTTAATATGATGATCAATTTATCTATTTAATGCAGCTTGGTTCTTCTAATTATTTAGATGTGAACATAATCAGATAGAAGAGCCAAAACAGCATTAGCTTCATAAACCAAAATAACATACATACATGCATATACGCACACACGCGAGCGCAGCGAGAGAGAGAGAAAGAGAGAGAGAGAGAGATAGTTGGAGAGAGAGAGAGAGAGAGAGAGAGAGAGAGAGAGGAGAGAGAGAGAGAGAGAAAGATAGATAGATAGATAGATAGATAGAGAGATAGACGAAGAGAGACCGCAGGAGAGAGACAGAGAGAGAGAGAGTAATATTCATTGTGTTCGAGACTGCCCCTCATTTTAATCAGGTTGGCAGTTTCTGTTGAGTAACTGGGTTTATATTTTTATATTGTCTTGACGCATGTGTTTATTAGAAGCACCTATGATTATTTTTGGAATGCGATTGTGGCGTTGTTGGGTTCTGTTAACTTGATTAAATTTTCTGGTGGAACTGGTTTCACTGGACCTTTGTAGAGTTCGTAAAGGTATTTTGCTTTGTTCATTGACGTGTGTGTGTGTGAGTGATTGTGTGTGTAATTGTGTATGTGTGTGTACTGTGAAGGTCATGAGTGAATGGTCATAGGAGATTTTTGGAATGTTTGCCATTGGGATCAATTTAATCTTAAAGTATAAATAATTTTAATTGGTTTATATCTGAATAGGAAAAACAAAAACAAAAAAATATAAAGCACCAAATAGGCACTAAGATGTAAACAACTTCAGAAATAATTCGATGAAAAATTTGCATTCACCACTCGCCAACTAATGCGGTAAGTGTTAGTGAAATACGTCAAAGTAATCTTAAAATCGGTTGTGAAAGAACTAATAGAAATAAGAAAATAACTGGGAAAAAAAATGACACAAGTATAAGATTGGAATGTATACTTAGAGATAAACATATAGAAATAGCCTCTATGTATTGCGCAGATAGAGCGCTGGAAAATGCGTACCAAAACTCATCAAACATAGTTTTATTGTTACATCGGAAGGATGGATGTAGCACAAAATATATGTACCGTTATATGAGATGCATGTGGAATTAATATCCCAGAAGTGATTTTTTTTTTCTAAGAAAATAATATAGTAAAAGAAATATCTACTCACTATTCTGAAGCTAGAGGCATTCTAGAATGCACTAACCTGTATAACTAAAATAATATTGTCTCTGTTTGTTATACTATATGTTCAGAAACATATTGACCCAGCATTCACCCTTACACAATTACAAGACAATTGAGTTCTGCAGACATAATGATCTTTAAAAATACGTTGACTTTCATTATGTAGACTGAACATCTAAAACTATTGAATCACTTGGATTTTTGATTCGAATAATATATACACATATATATGTTTTAGTATATTTGCTGCAATGTCTCTCTCTCTCTCTCTTTCTGTCTGTCTGTCTGTCTGTCTGTCTGTCTGTCTCTCTCTCTCTCTCTTAAGTTTACGTTCAAAAATCTTACGTTCCAAGAGTAAAGGGAAGTCAAAATGAACAACTGGAAATCGAAACAGTGTGCACAGATTTTACTTGCTTCAATCTGTGTATAATCTTTTCTACTCAAGGCACAAGGCCCGAAATTTTTTGGAGGAGGGGACCAGTCGATTAGATCGACTCCAATACGCAACAGGTACTTAATTTATCGACCCCGAAAGGATGAAAGGCAAAGTCTACCTCGGCGAATTTTGAACTCAGAACGTAAAGACATACGAAATGCCGCTAATAAGCATTTCGCCCGGCGTGCTAACGTTTCTTATTTCTTTATTGCTCACAAGGGGCTAAACATAGAGGGGAAAAGCAAGGACAGACAAAGGGATTAAGCCGATTATATCGACCCAGTGCGTAACTGGTACTTAATTTATCGACCCCGAAAGGATGAAAGGCAAAGTCGACCTCGGTGGAATTTGAACTCAAAACGTAACGGCAGACGAAATACTGCTAAGCATTTCGTGTCCAGCGTGCTAACGTTTCTGCCAGCTCAATGCCTTCCAATCTGTGTATAAATGACATTTCAGTTATAGACAATCGACAGTTTTATTGTGCTACATAAAATATTAGGTTAATTAGTCGCCTATTTTTTAATCTATAACTGTATCATTTGATCAATATATGAATAAATCAGCCGAAACAATGTGTGGGGAAATTGTATAAACGGAAACTGTACGGAAATCTATCGTGTAGACTACACCTGCAGTTCGAAAATCACAGTGCTACACTGGTTCTGGCTCAGTATTAGGTTTGCGGTAGAAGTATATATGTTATACTCTGCCACTTACATTATAATTCAATGAATAGATATTTTCTTCTGTTGTCGTATACTTTGATCACGTCTTGCTCTTTATTTCATTTTCTTCCGTTCGTGGACTTGTTCCCCCACCACTCTCTTTTCTCTCTCCGAGAGTAGCAATAGTATAGGTGAACAAAATAAGAAAAGACAACTGTTACAGGAATAAAAGAAAAGGAGGGGACGAGTGAATGATATAGCAACACAGTTAAGGACGAAAAAAAACAAAAAAACTCATACTTAAAATAAAATTACGAAGGCGTTAATCGTCATTTTTGATTATGGATAGGCGTTGACTGTTTAGAAAAGACACTTGGTTACATTGTTGAATCTATAGCATTTGAGATGTTGGCTTGATTATTACCAGTGTGAAAATCAATTCATCTGACTGAAAACATGTTTATAGTCAGGAATGGTGACGAAAATCATCGGATTTTAATTTTTGATTCATAATTTCTGTCGTTAAGATTTTCCGCTCATCCAAGGGCGGCGTGCTGGCAGAATCGTTAGAAAACTGGCAAAAATGCTTAGCGGCATTTCGTCGGTCTTTATGTTCTGAGTTCAAATGCTGCCGGGGTTGACTTTGCCTTTCATCTTTCAGGGTCTTTAAAATAAGTACTAGCTGGGGACGGTAAAATTGACCTAGCCTCTTCACCGAAACTGCTGGCCTTGTGCCAATATTTGAAACCAATATATTTGTATCATTCACGTGACATGCGGTTAGTAAAATAATTTACTTTTTTTCATATTTCTTCTAGGTAGTAGTAGTTACTTATATAATATACCTCATATGCTACATGTTGGAATCCAACGAAAGTTTATTATTTTGTATTGTATCCCCAAAAAGGATTCGTTTTTGCCTGCCATCTCTACTTAGCTTCAATTCTAAGTATTCTATATTATTGTTCCCGTTTTTCATCATCTGTAGAAGCTCTTTCCGATTTTTATATATGTAGGCGCAGACATAGCTGTTTGAATACTTAACGTTCGCCACCATTACCAAACAGATAAAACAACTTTTATCTCTTTGGCAGCGTTGGAACGTGTGTATATGGTAGATAAATTCTACAGCACAGCAGAATTTGCTTTTATCCTTACCAGGGGAAGTATTACAGGTTTCAACGAATGTCTCCGTTGGAAAACATCTGAATGTTGCTAAATGGGTCCACCTCCATGATTGCTTCTCCATATTATTTCCTTTTTTATGTATAAAAGGCAGCGAGCTGGTAGAATTGTTTGGATCTCGGGCGAAATGTTTCGAGCTATTTATTCGGGCTCTTTTCATTTTCAGCTCAAATCCTGCTATGTTCAACTTTGACTTTCATCCTTCTGATGTCGATAGAATAAAGTATCAGTCAAATGCTGTGGTCACTAATATCAGGTATCCCTACTCCTAAAAGTGGTGGTCTTCAACCTAAATCAGAAATCATATCCATTTTTATGTACATCCATGGCATATACATACATTCATGCATACATACATACACACACACACACACACACACACACCCACACCCACACACACACACACACACACACACAGATAGAGAGATAGATACATACATACATACATACATTCATGCATGCATACATACATACACACACACACACGCACACACACACACACGCGCACACACCCACCCACACCCACCTACCCACACCCATACACACACACACATATATTTATATTTATATATATATTTATATATATATATATATATATATATATATATATATGGCAGAATCGTTATCGCCACGAGCAAAATGCTTAGCGGCATTTTGTCCTTCTTTACGTTCTGCGTTCAAATTTCACTGAGGTCGACTTTTTCTTTCATCATTTTGGGGTCGATAGAAAAAAAGTACAAGTTGAAAAGGAGGGTCTATATAATCGACTTACACTCTCCTCCGAAATAGCTGGCCTTGTGTCAAAATGTGCACCTAATACACAGTTCACTTAGAAATATATTTCTCAATGAGTTTTATCAATGGGATATAAAAATATTGAAACAAACGTTTACAGTTGTTGGTAAGATCAAACCCATTAGTACAGAAGACTTAAGTTCAACTTGATGTGAACTTTAATTTAGTCTATACTATAGACTATAAATCTATGATTCATTTGAAAATTAATTAATACATGCTAAATGAAAACAGTTATTTTAAACAGTAAGAAAAGAGGACTATTCTACTAGATTAGAAAACTATAGATTGAAAATAGCTTGTCACGTGAATGACATCACGATCATACATACATACATACATACATACATACATACATACATACATACCCTCTTAGGTCATGAATGACCATGGGATTGCACCTAGGTTACTCTCCGAGGTACAAGTCCAGACAAGATTGTTTATGGAAGACCAGCAGTCACCCATGCATACCAGCCTCCCTTCTTCACGCCACCGATGTTGTCCAAGGGAAAGGCAAAGGCCGATAGAGCTTAGGACTAGCGACGTCGCAACTCATTTTTACAGACGAGTGAACTGGAGCAACGTGAAATAAAGAGCCTTGCTCAAGAGCACCACACAGCCCGGTCCGGAAATCGAATTCATTACTTCATGATTGTGAGCCCGACGCTCTAACCACTGAGCCATATAATACTTACTTTAGTTTGGAAAAATAATACTTTATTTAGTTTGGAAAGAGCTTGCTTCGAAAAAGCAAGCGCATTCTTATCATAGTTGTTCGCTTTCCTCCAGGCAATCAGACTGCGTGTTTTCTAATGGCTGTTAATTTCGGAGTATTTTCAATTTTTTGGATTATCTCCCTTCCTCTTTTGGGACTGGTCAAAACTGGCACATTGTATTTACACACTTTTACACTTTTACTTGTTTCAGTCTTTTGACTGTGGCCATGCTGGAGCACCGCCTTTAGTTGAGCAAATCGACCCCAGGACTTATTCTTTAGAAGCCTAGTACTTATTCTATCGGTCTCTTTTGCCGAACCGCTAAGTTACGGGGACATAAACACACCAGCATCGGTTGTCAAGCGATGTTGGGGGGACAAACACAGACACACAAACACATACACACATACATATATATATATATATATATATATATATATATATATATATATATATATATATATATATATATATATATATATATATACACATATATACGACAGGCTTCTTTCAGTTTCCGTCTACCAAATCCACTCACAAGGCTTTGTTTACTTTTTCTCTCAAAGAGAGAATTCATTACGTATTGTATTTAATATACTTTATTCACCTTTGTGGAGGCGCAATGGCCCAGTGGTTAAAGCAGCGGACTCGCGGTCATAGGATCGCGGTTTCGATTCCCAGACCGGGCGTTGTGAGTGTTTATTTAGCGAAAACACCTAAAGCTCCACGAGGCTCCGGCAGGGTATGGTGGCGAACCCTGCTGTACTCTTTCACCACAACTTTCTCTTACTTCCTTTTTCTGTTGTGCCTGTAATTCAAAGGGTCAGCCTTGTCACTGTGTCACGCTGAATATCCCCGAGAACTACATTAAGGGTACACGTGTCTGTGGAGTGCTCAGCCACTTGCACGTTAATTTCACGAGCAGGCTGTTCCGTTGATCGGATCAACTGGTACCCTTGACGTCGTAAGCGACGGAGTGCCAACAACAATTCACCTTTGCTGAATGTCTTCATGCTGTAAGCCACTCCCATTTATATCTTTAACTCATTCTCTTTTAAATTTAACATGTTACTCTAGGCCTTAAATGTTTTCGTATATCTATCTCGAAGTCTGTCATTTGCTGGGGCTAAGGTTGGACAACTGTTGTGCTGATGGTGCCTATCGAAGCTGAAACACGTGACATAGCTGTCCTAATGTCGTCAGACAACCAGATTGTCTTTTCTTTAATGACATATCAAGTCTCGGAGAATACCTGAGGTTATCTCCCCTTTTCGTTTGGATATACGCACAGTTATCGCAATGCATTTGTTTAGTTTTCTCTCTTAGGAAACATAATTGCAATCAGTCAAGAGTTTATCATCTCTGGCACGTGTATGTGGTGTGTGTGTGTGTGTGTGTGTGTGTGCGTGTGTGTGTGTGTGTGTGTGTGTGTGTGCGTATGTGCATGCAAACATGTCTGTGTGATTGTGTGTGTTTGTGCGTGTGTGTGTGTGGATGCGTGTTCGTGTGTGTGTACGAGTGTGTGTGTGTGTGTGTGTGTGTGTGTGTGTGTATGTGGTGTGTGTATGTAGTGCGTGTGAGTGTGCGTGCGTGTATATGTGCATACAAATATGTCTCTGTGGTTGTGTGTGTTTGTGCGTGCCAGTGTGTGGATGCGTGTTTGTGTGTGTGCGTAAGTGTGTGTGTGTGTGTGTGTGTGTGTGTGTGTGTGTGTGTGTATGTGTGTGTGTGTTTGTGTGTGTGAGAGAGTGTGTGTCTAAAGTTCACTTGCTGCTGCTAATATATGTTCAGATAAATAAGTTAATATTAAATGATTTCAGAGGCTGATAAATAAGACATATGGAACAGAGTAAAAAGAGCTGAAAATACAATGATGTCTTGTTTAAGTTAAAATAACAACAACAACAACAACAACAACAACACGTTCACAAAACAATGAACTATTTATTAAGTACTGATACATTATCAATTTGAAACGGTATTAGCAAAGGTTAGCTATAATCTACAGAAGCACAAACGTTTATACTCTTAGCTTCAACATTTTTAGAAACATTTATATATGAATATATTTGTTTCTTCAAGATGACGAGCTGGCAGAAGTGTTTGCAGTCAGTTTTTATGTTCTGAGTTCAAATTCCGCCGAGGTAGACTGTGCTTCTTGGGGTCGTTAAATTATGTACCAGTTGCGTACTGGGTCGATCTAATCGACTGGCTCCATCCCCCAAAATTTCGGGCCTTTTTCATTCTCTTTTGATTTTTTTTTTCATTTTCAATCTTTACTTCATTCTTTCATATTTTTCTCCGTGTCCTTTCTTCAACCAGTTCTCGTTTTTTTTGTTTGCTTACCAATAACTTTGTTTCATTCTTCTTTTATTCCCTTTTCTTCATTTTATACTTTCCTTTCATTCATTCACTTGCCTTACTCCTTTGTTTGTTTACTTCTTTCTCTCTTCCT
>NC_142928.1:74302763-74312763 GCF_046866305.1 Octopus bimaculoides | reverse complement strand
GAGAGAGAGAGAGAGAGAGAGAGAGAGAGAGAGAGAGAGAGTGTGTGTGTGTGTGAGAGAGAGAGAGAGAGAGAGAGAGTGTGTGTGTGTGTGTGTGTGTGTGAGAGAGAGAGAGAGAGAGAGAGAGAGAGAGAGCAGACAAAGAAAGAAGGGCTACTTAGTGAACTAGTGGTTGAAGTGTGCCACTGAGTAAAGTTGTGTGAATTACCCAGTTGCTTTATATGGGATGCAGTGATACATGACGGCAGTTGGTAGGGTCAGTTGTAAAAGTCTCAATATAATGAATTTTTACATAGCAAAACCGATTGATATTATGTAATTAAATCACTTCCATATGAAAAATAATTATCGTTACCCTCATCCTAAAATACTTTTGGAGATAGGAGTAGATGTGGGTATGTTGTCAGCCACAAGCTGACCAAAGCCTTGTAAATGGATTTGGTAGACAGAAACTGAGAGAAGCCCGTCGTATATATATGTATGTACGTATGTGTCTACATGTGTCTTTGTGCCCGTGTTTATTTCTCCACTCCACTATTTGACAACTAATGTTAATGTGTTAACATCCCCGTAAACTAGCGGTTCAGCAAAGACACCGATAGAATAAATATCAGGCTTAAAAAAATAAGCACGGACGGCGCAGTCTAATGACTGAAACATGTAATAGATAGAAATAAACGATGAATTTCCGACTAAGAGTTTGAGGTAAAAAAACGATTTCATTGCGTCAAAATATACTTGTTCTATTAGTAAAATTATATATTTTGTATTTACAAAATATATCTATAAATATGAGGTAACATTTTTTATTCACTTCCATTTAGCTAAGTATCTTCGAAACATTCTCTTTTAACAAAAATGTAAATACAATTACCGTTCAATTTAAATTTATAATTCACTAAAAATAAATAATTTTTATAATGTTTACAATAGATTTTTTGATAAATAGAATGGTGTACATTTGGCAATAATCGTAGAAGAAAAATGACGAAGCATCTAAAATGTTATTATACTTGTCACGATATGTGTTCAAGTGATACGCTTTTAGAAACTTCAATTATGGAACAAAATCGTTATTTTACTTGCTTCTGTAATGCTCTTGAGAAAAGCATAAACGTTACGACTTCCATTTTCCCATTTGCAAAGTCAATAAAGAGAATGAATAATCGAAATCTTAAACCTAATGGAACATTGTTGTGAATATCTATAAATGTATCCAACATTTATAAAACGTGGTATATTTAAAGATCCCGTGAACACTAATTATATAATTTTACATAAAAATATATATTTAGTCTTCACTTCAGCTTTATTACTATTATTTTAGTTTCTGTATCAAAGTCCTTTCGTCACACATTCTGTGACCTCTTCAGGACAAGAGGAGACACAGCGGATAGAGAGTTACTGAAGAGGTAACAGAACGTGTGACGAAAAGTCTTTGACAAAGAAACTAAAATAATAGTAATAAAGCTGAGCTAAAGAACAAATATATAATGCGGGTGTTTAATTAGCAAAATATGACCATCCCCAAATATAGCAATATCTGTTTCAACACATGGTTTCCTATAAAGAATCGTGCAAAACAAATACATAACCGTATATATTTAGTTTTGCTCTTTGATAATTTCTTAATGTGAATCCTTAAAGAAGTCTAAAAGCAGGACCTTCATCAGCTGTAACCACATACTTTCTCTTGAATTAGGTTGTAATCTCACTGCCAGCTAACTCGCCATTCTATTATAACGTTCTTCAAACATTACAACAGAGCCTCAGAACGTTTGTTTCCTGAAATAGTGTAAAAATATGAACAAAAAAAGGTAAGGATTGATCTCTGTAGATCAATAATTGTGTGGTTAGTGGCCGTATTTCATTGGTGGTCAGCTTCCAACTAACTCAATTCGCAATGTAGTTTCGATTTCTATTGGTTGTTATTTCATTTGCTTCTGTAACGCTCTTGAGAAAAGTATAAACGTTACATCTTCCATTTTTCCATTTCTAAAGTCAATAGAAAAGAATGAATACACGTTGATGAATACCTCTAATTTTGAAATACGAAGCAATTGACACGTAAGATGGTATAAATAATTTATCATTTATTATTATTATTATTATTATTATTATTATTATTATTATTATTATTATTATTATTATTATCATTATTATTTTGCTTTTCTAAGAGGCAAGTCATACGAGTCACTCGATTAGTTATCTTAAGCGGAAGAAAAGAAAATTGATAAATGGAAAATTGGCCGAACAATGACTGCGGAAATATTTGCAAAACAGGGATAATAAAAGCAATGTCTTGATCATGGAAAAAGGATCGAAGTTTAGCTGCCAAAAGCAAGACCAATAATGCTAAAGTCGCTTTAGGAGTTGACGAAAGAGAAGGAAATACCATTAATGATTTAGCACCAGTATACCATTACCAGGTCGAATAATGGCGATTCTGATATAGAGAACCAATCTCTATAAAAGCGGATTTGACAAATGCTCTATGATCCTCCCAACTGAGTTCTTACGATAAAGTTAAGCATAGCCTTCACATTTTATCACCTCCATCTTACACACTCTCTCTCTCTCTCTCTCTCTCACACACACACACACACACACAGACGCACGCACGCACACACACACACACACACACACACACACACACACGCATACCCGCATGCACACACACTTATGTATGTATGTATGTATGTATGTATGTATGTATGTGTATACATCCTGTATATCCAGGACCGTAAAATGTTGTTGATCCTCTACAAAACAGAAATGCGCCCCAGAATATATCGCTCAAATGTCTGGGGCGGTTCTGTTGGAACAAAGCATCTAACACTGTGTCCCATATAAAGGAACCGTCTGATTCGCATACTCAATGGCACACTATGACCACTAGCTCGCAGGTTTCACCCTTCTCTCTCTCCCCACCTCTCTCTCTACCGCATAGAGGCAACCAATTGTTGATGCTTATTACGTCAAATCTCGCTGTGGTAAATCTATGGTCAGAAGCATTCTAACCGTGACCATTCGTCTTTTTCCTATGCATAAGAAACTCAGGGTCACATTATATAATGTCTACTTTTCTAAGGACGGTGTGGTGTAATTTAAAGAAGATTTGACAGCTATTTCTAGCTGTTCGAGCTGCCACATTGAAACTCTCAGTTGTTGTTATATTTTAGCCCTAGGTAAACTCTGCTCGAGTGGATTTATGATCAAAGATATAGCTGTGATCATCCATCCTTTTTTACGCATTTTCAATGTTTTTCGAAGGTAGTGACATATGACTGAAGGACATTTGGTTGCTATTTGTAGCAGATAAACAGGCCACATAAATACTTCCTGTCATCCTAATAGATGACTATATCACCCTTAACGCTTTGCTGAAAAGGCGACAGATTAGCCGAGTTGTTATTGTGGCCAGCACAATGCCTTGTAGTATTTCTTTCGGCTCTTTAAGCTCAGATCTCAAACCCTGCACAGGCTAACTTTTTCTTTCGTCCCTCTGGGATCGATAAAATAAAGTGCTAGCAAGTACTGGAGTCGAAATAATCAACTGTGCTCAATTCGCTCAAAATTTGAGATTTCGTGTCTAAGTCAGAAGAAATTATCACCATCATCACCACCATCACAGTTGTTAGTATTATGTTGTCATATTATTATACAATAGTATTATGTTGTTATTTTTCGTTGGTGTTCATTCTGTCATGTTCTTTGTTGAAACTGCAATGTTTAGCACAAAATAGAAATATGTTATTAATGCGTAATATTTGTCATCTGTCACTAAATGTAATAATAAACGAAAGCTTGACATGCGACAGTGTCAAATTATTTAGTTTCTCTTGGAAAATTGCCAAATATTTTCACCTAGTCTTTTTGCCCAGAATTTCTATCATTTATGTCAGAAATGATGAAGATGATGATGATGATGATGATGACGACGACGACGACGACAACGATAATAATAATAATAATAATAATAATAATAATAATAATAATAATAATAATAATAATAATAATTATAATAATAATAATAATTTATCTGAAAATATGAGATCATAGAGAACCACACTGCCTTTGAAGAGTGACAATGAATCTCTCAATGTTGGAGATGTAAGAATTTCATGCAGCGTTCTTAGACAAATTTCTCTTCAACAGCTATAAAAAGAAGAGGGATTAATGAATCACTGGTGTCACAAATAGCTGGCGTGCAAGGTGTAATGCATTATTAGCGTCGGAAGCAGCAAACGCAACACGGCAATATTCGTCTTGAGAAAGCATCTCGCATAAATGTCTAGAGATAAGATGCAGAGCAGTGTATCAGTAGCAGAAGAAAAGCATTCAGTTGTGGTGAAATTGCAAAACCCCGACTTCTGCATCTTTGCCATTATCGGTAGCATGTTATTAATAATTCTTTTTTGGAAATTGAATTTGACGCTTAGATTCAGTCAACACCAACTACTGTCGACCCATCGAACTACTGTTATTATTTAACCTGTTACTAACCTTTTAAATGTTGAGGCCATGACCATCCAACATTTTTTCTATATACTAATATCTTGTGTTTGAAGGAGCATCATGCAATTTGTAAAAGGAGAAAACAAATGATACAATTTGTTTTCTCCTTTTCAAGAGAGATGATGTTATTAGATGAAAATCTTGCAGACTAAATAGTTCCACAGATCCTCAGCGGATAGTACAGCTTTACCAATATGAAGAAAGTAGCATACGAATTAGTTAGGAATTTGTAACTATTACTTAAAGAATGCAATTAAGTTGATACTGTTTTAAAATTCTTAGAAATTCTAATACTAATATTTTTTTAGTGAAAATGTGTCTTGAATCTTTTTATTAATGGAGATTTCAACTACAGTAAAGTAATTTAATTTAATGCAAGATTGTTAGAGTTCCCTCTTTGTCTCTCATACACTTCATTAAGCAGCCTTCTTCAGACATATCAATGAAAACAGATCTCTAAATTATACGTTAAACCTATCATCAGCCAAATTATATTCTTTTCTACTCTAGGTACAAGGTCCGAAATTTTTGAGGAAGGGGGCCAGTCAATTAGATCAACCCCAGTACGCAACTGGTATTTAATTTATCGACACCGAAAGGATGAAAGGCAAAGTCGACCTCGGTGGAATTTGAACTCAGAACGTAAAGACAGACGAAATACCGCTTAGCATTTCGCCCAGCATGTTAACGTTTCGGCCAGTGCGCCGCCTTCAGCCATATTATATTGTAATCCTGTATACTTTAATATTTGTTGGATGTTTTTAAAGAAAGAGAAAGCTGAAAGAAGAAAGTAATTTTAATTTACATACGCCAAATGTATCAAATAGAAACTTATAACATATATTAAATATCGGCTCGTCATATTTAAGGTTTGATGCCTTCAAATACAGCAAGCCATTTATCCAGTGCTCCTACCGATTTTGTCATTACATTGTGGCTAGTTTTGAAATAGGAATAGGAATAAAGAGGAATAGGAATAAAGAGTGACGAAAGGAAATATTGTAATGCACTCTAATATTTCTGCAAACTCAGCCGGCGTTGCTGCTATTCAATATTATTTTCTATTCTAGTGAAAAAAAAAAGCGTTTCCTGTCAGGGTGGTTTCCCAACGGTTTTAATCTTAAATTTAACTTCGTATGTGAGCTGGTGAAAGCTAGACTAATAAATGCTATAGCTATTTTGGCAATTTATCTCAGATCGATATCAAATGATGCGTCTGATACGCTAGTATTCAAGAGAAGAGACAGAGAATTATTTCAGCAATAGGTGAGAATAAACCAATATATTTAATGCTCAAGAATAATACAATTTATTCAAAGTTATGGGTGGTGGAAGAGAGCGGGAGAGAATGTGTTAGTATTAACAACAGAAATTTTGGCATGACTACACAGCATACCCTGCGAACTATATAGAGTACTAACAAAATATACAATCACATAGACATTTATACGTACAAGCGCACACATTCTCCCATTAAACACACGAATTTAAATGAATTTCTACTTTAGGGTTAACTCAGTGACACTGCAATTCGTTTAGATGGAATCCTGTTGTATAACCGACAAAACAAGGAATATATCATGGTCTACCTACTACGATCATGCCAGCTCACACACATATATAATTGGAGTGCGTATGTATGTACATGTGTGTGTGTGTGTGTGTGTGTGTGTGCGTGCGTACGTGTGTAAATTTCTCTCTATGTGTGTATGTGTGTGTTGCCCATGTATGCGTTTAAATATTTAAAAAACTGTAGTGGATAACTTTATTAGGGATTAATAGAATAGGATGCTGTTGGGATTGGGTTATTGCCATACGTATACCACGTGCCTGATTATTAACGTTGTGAATTCTGCTTTACCACAATTTTTCTATATATATATACATACGGATGTAATGCATATATAGATATATATATGTATATATGTGACAGGGAGACAGAGAGAGAGAGAGAGAGAGAGAGAGAGAGGGAGAGAGGGAGAGAGAGAGAGAGAGAGAGAGAGAGAGAGAGAGAGAGAGAGAGAGAGAGAGCGGGACAGAAAGTATATTACATATATGTGTGTGTGCGCGAGCGTATGTGTGTATATAAGATTGGTTGGGTTTAAAGTGATTTCGATATATGCATTTCATGAATTGTTAATCTGTAATGAACACGGTTTAAATATATCTTTATTGAAGGTGTTGGAGTCAAAAGTGGATCAATTTATTTATTTCAGGCAAATTGAATGAAGTAAAAAGTGTGGACAAAAATGACATGAGTAGATTTTAATCATGCTTTGCATTATAGAATGCATGGTATTTATGTTAATCTTGCTATAATTCTCATTTAAATTTAAATATTGTAGCACCAATAATAGATTATAATTTCTTCAGCCTACTTAAGAAACACTCATCTACATTTGGGACCTGAATAATAAAAGATAATCCATATAGCTTAGGTTGGAATACTCTATCAAAAGCAAAAGCTTACAAAAACGAAAATGCTACGGTTGAAAAACAAAAAATAAAAATAAATCTTAATTGATGCGATTAGAAAGATGTTAGTCATAGACCTGCTTTATCAGATCTGACTTGGGATAAAACAATATCAGTCTATATCAGTGATTCTCAAAGTAGGCGGCACTGCCCCACTGGTGGCTGTGGAAAGATCCAGAGAAGAGGGCGTCGAAAAAAGAAGTGGGGTGATAATGAGGTGGGCAAAAGGGGACGATGTGTGTAAAAACAACAAAATTTTAGTTTCCCCCCGTCCCCTCTTAATTTCTTAATTTGTAACTTTTTTACAAATTGTTACACAGCCTACAAATTGTTACACAGCCTACAAAAAATAGCTACCAAATCTCCATTAAAGAACACATTTGATAATGCAGTCATTGATAAACTTATATCACGACAGGAATGGACGGATCACTTTTTGACCATTTGTGCTGCTCGAGTGAGGCTAAAATGGAGTAGAAAGAGAACGAACTCTTCCATGACTCTGAAATGGTTGGCTTATGTGAAAGAAAGCAATAAGCATATGAAAAACATTTCAAGACAATACATTCCCACAACCGTTTCTATGTCGGCTGCGTATATGTATCCATGTATATGGAGACGAACGTAGGAGGTTACTGTGGATGCATGAGTTTGGAAGGTTAGCCAACGGTCTGCGCAGGCATTGGTGGTTAGGAACCCTTGGTTATGGGACAGCCAGTGTTGAGGCGAAGCCAATGTTAAGGTGGTATATCTGTGTTGTCGGTTGCCAGTGGTTTGAAGTTCACTAGGTGGCAGTAATAAGTTTGAAGTTCACAGGTGGAAGAAATATGATAATTACAGCAGTGGGAGGGGGGAAGATCAGAGCTTCTGTGGGTGTACCTATTTGAGCTTCCTATAAGGGTAGTAATTGCCTGATTTCAGCGTCACGCGCGTCTCTCACTACACACATAGCAGATACACATGTCTAGGCATCAGGCACTCACTCCTACGCACTCATACAGCTGGTATATACCTACACACATACATCCATCCCAGCCATGGATTTGATGTCCTGCAAGTCCCTTCAAAGACCAGCCAGACAACAAAAAGCCACCAACTTCCTGTCCATCCACGCACTCCAAGTAATTCTTTTTAATGCATTTGGTGTCGTTGGAATGTCGATCTCACTTCTAAAATCAACATGTGACTCGCTTTGATCAATAACAGCATAATTTCCAGAATCCATCTTAGACTCCCTGCATCACTTCATTCGGCTACTTGTTACCGACGATCTAGATTTTTGTAAGAAGCCTAAAATCTTTTGTTGCATGGGTTGAATCAAACTGTTTAAAATAATAATATATGTAACACATACTAAATGTATTGAGTGTCTTTTTCTTTTGTTTGTCCCTTCACCTGTATAAATGTATATATATATATATATGTGTGTATGTGTGTGTGTGCGTGTGTATACATGTATGTATATGTATATATATATATATATATGTGTGTGTGTGTGTGTGTGTGTGTGTGTGTGTGTGTGTTAAATTATTGCCTCATCTTGTCAGATGATTTCCGTCTCGTATTCAGCCTGTTTATTTTGATTTAATTTCATCCCCACTTGTGCGCAGATAGGACTTTTTCCCACGAATACATCACCGGAGGACTTATTAAAATTGCAAAACAAATCAAGAAATGAAATGATATTGATACATCAGTACATCACTGAATTTAAGTCACAAAATCTTCTACAACACGTTTTCCACTCGTTCAATCGCCATAGTAGGTTCCAATGACATGCATTACAAGGTGACTGGTACTATTTTCACTGCAATTTTTTTTGTCAGAGTATTTTTCTCTTACAAGGGCTGCCCTCCTACGGCTTTGTCAAAAACAACTAGAACCTACTCTATCCTTGGGAAATTCATTTAACCCATAAATGGGAGCCCCGCAGGTACTACCGTTCAGGGTCAGAACATACTAGAACAAAGTAATGGTATTTAAAGGGTGTCTCCACGCTTCTTACGACTCCGAAACTCCCGAACTGGAGCTTCCCTAGCAGATGCTGTATAATGTCACACCTTGAACACACACGTATATACACATACAAATATAATGCATTGTGTGTGTGCGTGGTTATACATAAAATAAATTGGAGAAGCGCACACTTTACAGAAGTAGCTACTAAAATTGATATCTGATTAAAGGTGACATTAATTTATATTTCGTACGTCTAAATATGCTTATTAGTAGATGGTCATCATTTAAAATGGCCCAAACTACTATAAATAGCGTTCGTATACTGAATACTCATTTCTTCTCTCTACTGATGGATACATGAGGTGCATAAAACATTAATTAATGTCTGGAGCATTTTTGATTAGATATTTATTGTAATATCAACCAGCCCAGATTGTGTTGTCCCTCAGTGTGTTTAATTTCATAACTGGAAACTCACTCCCATAGCTCTAGTGTGACTCTGTTACAATGTGAGCATTCTCATAGAAAATCTATTTTTATATCTTTATCTGTTATCTTTTACTTGTTTCAGCAACGCCTTAGAGGGTTTTAGCCGAAAAAAAATCAACCTCAGTACTGATTTCTTTGAAGTCTGGTATTTATTCTATCGGCGTATAGAATATAGTATAGGCCCAGGCCATGTCTAATTTGATAGCACCACCTGGTGAAGTCTTTTAGTCATATATTGGTCACCATCGCCCACGCTTACCAAAGAGTTATTGTTGTTGGAGACATATCCAGATGTAGGAGGTTGGTCCGGGATTTTTTGAATTCTATGGTATCCATTTCCGTTTTGACGTATTTTGGGACGGTATCAAAAGAGCTGGACCGGTTGAGGTAAAGTAATTGTGACGTAATGTTGCTATGTGCCCTGAGTTCGATTTTTGTAGTGGGCGGATAGTACGGAGGCCAAGTCTTGGAGGAATTTTAAAATTGATGCCAGCATCATTTGTGCAATATTCATGGAATATTTCCCACAACACACAAATGACATAGCGCTCCCGGCGGC
>NC_142928.1:74277763-74300263 GCF_046866305.1 Octopus bimaculoides | reverse complement strand
GGCTGTAAGTATGCATGTATATATGTAGTACAATATATATATATATATATATATGTGTGTGTATGTGTGTGTGTGTGTGTGTGTGTGTAGATAGATAGATAGATAGATAGTTATAAATGATATATATGCAGGACAGGGAGAGAAAGGTGTAGACGTAGGGACAGACAAATATCGTAAAGATACACAGAAGTAAAAGATGAAAAATAACACCTCCACCAACAATAATGATAGTAATAATACTTTATTGGCCACAATGGCTGAAATTTGTGGGGAGGAGGTGAATCGATTACATCGAGTACTTAATTTATATATCCCGAAAGGATGAAAGGCAAAGTCGATCTCGATGGAATTTGAACTCAGAACGTAGCGGCAGACGAAATACCGCTCAGCATTTCGCCCTGCGTGCTAACGATTCTGCCCGCTCGCCACCTTGTTATAATGATAAAAGTAATAATGGTTTCCCTTTTGGTGCAAGCCCTGAAACTTTGGCGAGGATGCTAGTCAACTACATTGATCCCAACATTTAACTGGTTCATATTTTATCGATCTCGGCAGAATTTGAACTCAGAACAAATAATCATAATAATAATAACGACACAGAGTTAGCAATTTTGAGTGAATGATGTTACCCGTGACCCGCCGGCATCCGTACTTGGCTGGTACTTTATTTCTTTCTTCCGAAAGGATGACAGGCTATGTCGGCCTCGGTGAAATTTAAACTAAGAACTTAAAGCGGAAAAACGCCGCTAAGCATTTTTACTCTTTTCTACATGACTGAATTCCTATGCAAATTATAATCGTTTCTAGTTGTTTAGAATTTTGTCAAAACGAGGAGTGTTTTAGGTTCAAAGCTTTAATGGATGAATGGGAATTTAGATAAAAGGATTGAGAATAAGAAATAATTAGATAAAAGTGTTAAAATAGGGTGTTAAAATATGATGGTGTTACATAGATAAGGTAGGAGACAAAGAGGAGTACAGAGGACAAGAAGAAGAATGGGAAAAAAGATTAAGAAAAACTGGTTTGAGGATAAAGAAAGAAAGAAGGCAAAAAGCTGCTCTTAACCTGTATATATTGGATTAACAAACGTTATATAGAATGATAGCATTTGTAAAAGGAGAGTGCGAAAACGATAAAGAAAGAGTCTCCTGGGTCTGTGCGACAGAGGTTCTTGTGCGCTTATTATTCAATCGAAGCATCCTATGATCGGGTGTCTCCAGAGGCCGTGCGACGGAGGCTCTTGTTTGCCTATCGCCAAATCCATTCCTGCTCTATTCGGGAGACTCCTGAGCTCGCTACTGGGAAGGGTATGTTGACTCTGTCGCCCTAATGACATTCCTTACACACATGCGCGCACACACACTGTGATACACACACTGTGATACACACACTGTGATACACACTGTGATACACACACTGTGATACACACACTGTGATACACACATGCACACACACACACACATGGTCACACACGCAGAGAAAGACAGACAGACAGACACACACGCGCACGTAAAAACACACAGCGTGAGCGATATACATTTACAGAAAGTGGTAGAGAGGGGGGAAGTTAACAATGAGAAAAGTGTAAAAAAAAAAAAAACAGACAGACAGACAGAAGAGTTCTTTCCTGTTACTGTCACAAGTTTTGAAATTAAGTGAAAAATCTTCAAATTTCGCATATTAATGAGATTTATTTATTCCAGAAAAATTTATGGAAAATGTTACGGAGATTTAAACAATATTTGGGAACCATAATTTTCTGGGTAACAGCTGTCTAATATTACGACAACGAAGTTTTAAACAAAATGAAAGCAAAATATTATGGCGCCGAAAGCTGTAACAAGTTTTAATAAATTACTATTTTTAAATCTCACAACGAGAGATATTCAGCAACAGTACATTGAAGTAAAGATTGTTTGCCAACATAACATTGTAAATAATGAATGAAATAAACAGGAAATGAAACAATCGTATAAATAAAAGGACATAACTACAGAGGTATACGCCCCCAACTTTGTTGCCGCATAACATCCAGAAAAATGAATATTTTTTAACGTAATTTTCTACAAATACCGCGTAGATGGTGTGGCTTCAGAGTATATAGGGGTTTGTGGGAAAGAATTTTTACGAGGGGATGGAGAGAGGAGTTTTGGAAAAAAAATCACAGGATTCGACTTTGTCCCTTCATAACTTTCAGGAAAATGGGTATCTTTTAATGAAGGTTTATACAGATACCTTTCAAATGGCAAAGATTAGAATTATAAAGAAATTTGGGGAGAAAATTTTTCCGAGGGTATGGGGACAGGAGTTTCGGATCAGGAAAACCAAAAAAGTTAGAACTATTCTGTTATGACGGGGATTTTCCCCATTTATTTTTAGACCACAGCCTTCAAAGTAGGTCCTACTTTGGCCAATTTTTGTTGCACTTCGGTTCCTCTCCAATTTTTTGTAAATTCTTAAATATATCTCTTTCTGTGTATATATATACTTCCAAACAAACATGATTTTCATTGAATATATACTACCAAACATGATTTCTGTTGATCTCCTAATACTTTTTGTTGAATGCTCCCTTGTAAACTGTTTTTAACATTTTCTTCTTATTATCAAAGAAAGTATATATGTATTTTAATACTTTTGTGACAACCAGTATTTAACACAACAAAGCTTATACAAAGCTTTACATTTTACTTTTGAAAATCTTTTTCTAAAAAAGTGAAACCGGTCAAGTGAATAAACATCTTTAAAATTGCATTTTCAAACTTTCTTTCATATATATTTCCACTCGTGCGGTATCTTACAACTTTACTTTGTTTTATATATATATATATATGTATATATATATATATATATATATATATATATATATATATATATATATATATATATATATATATATATATATAGGGGGAGAATTCACACAAAAAAACAAAAGACGAAGACATTTGGTGTAGACAGCAAACAGATGTATTACTTTAACGCTCGGGAAATGAAAACGTCTTTAAGGTTTCAACCCTACGCTCATCTACAGAAAGGAACACAGAAAGAAACAAGGAGAAAAAATAAAGAATGGGTAGTGGCTAGCGATCCATCATGGCGAATGCCGGACAGAGGGGTCACACAGGAGAGCTAGGAAGAAGGGGAGATGATAAAGTAGAGGTGATCCCAAAACAAAGGTGCGCGTGCGTGTGTAAAAGTTTTATATATATTTAAAACTTACTGTTAATAAAAATCAGGGATCGTTGCGTTCCGCTACTTAATAAATGAAAAAATGTATTGTAAATAAACAAGCGACAAGTAAAAAAACGTATGCTGAGTGTACAACCGGACGGAAGACAGACATATATATATATATATATATATATATATATATATATATATATATATATATATATATCCCAAAATGGTTTGAAGGGATATATAATCCTGGTGGTTACCGTCTTAACTCTTAGATCGGTTCTCAATGCCGGCTAGCCTCAGCGAATGTTGGTGATACTCAAGTTAATGACAGTTAACTAGACTCGGTTGTTATCCTCGCTTGGTAAATCCGAATGTCCTTTTAGGGACAGCATAGTTTCCGTAGAGAAAATAATGAAATTAGTGAAGATCAGGAGCACGGAGATTTGCATATCCCTATTTCATTATACAGTTACTTACATCGTTCATCGCTTGGACCTACGCACGTTTTGGCTGCAAGTCGTTGCACCGTTAAGTGGGCATCTTGGTGCTAATTGTTGGTGCAGCTTCTTTAGGGTTAAGATGTGTTCATGCGTCTAAATATACTTTTAAAAAGTTTAAGTAAATACATTACACGAACTACTAGAATTAGAATTAAGCATATTCAAAAACAAATAAACCTGATTAAGCGAACACCTCTTTAAAGAAAATTATATTAATTTTTTTTAAAGAGTTTATGAGTGAGTTTACATTTAATAAAATTAGAGATAAGCAGGATATTTTATTAAATACAATATAACAAGAAAATCACAGACCTATAATTATGAAAAATAAATAATAAGCCAAAAATGTAATTGAATACCTCAAAAGAAAATATAAGAATTCTCTTCTAAATTAGTACACTAGCAAGCTAGAAAATAATACTAAGGAAACCAAAAGAACCTTGATCTACCTTTAAGACCAAACCTCGCAATAAATACCTAACTGGCGGAGGTAATCTTCAGGTCACAAGGAAATACGATTATTTATAGTAACACCAACCCCTCATAATGGACTACCATTTGGTCAATCTCATAGTTTTCTTCAGATGATCTTCAAACAGCAGTAAAAAACGGACCCTGAAGAAGCTGCACCGACTATTAGCACCAAGATGCACACTTAGCAGGGTGCAGCGGTTTGCAACCGAATTGTGCGTAAGTCCAAGCGAAGAACGATGTAAATAACTGTATAATAAAATAAGTATGTGCAAATCTCCGTTCTCCTGATCTTCATTAATGTCGTTTCATATATATATATATATATATATATATATATATATATATATATATATATATATATATATATATATATATATATATATATATATATATATATATACATACATGTATATATATATATATATATGTATATATATATATATGAATATGTATATGTATATATATATATATATATATATATATATATATATATATATATATATATATATATATATATATATATATATATATATATATATACAGGAAGTGGACAAAATAATGGAAACACCTTATTTCAAACAAATTTATTTTAATATGTGGTAGGACCGCCTTTGGCAGTAATTACGGCTTGAATTCTACGAGGTATGGACACGTACAAAGTTTGAATTGGTTCCAAAGGAACTTTTGTCCATTCTTCAGCGATAACAGTCTCCAGTTCTTGTAGTGATGATGGTGGAGGATATCGACTCCTTACTTGTTTTTCTAAAATGCACCATAAATGTTCAATAACATTGGGAACTGGGTACTGTAGTGGCCAGATAAGATGTTCAACTTCACTAGAATGTTCCTCATGCCATTCAGTAACAGCTTTAGCTGTGTGAATTGGTGCATTATAATCCTCGAAGACTACGTTTCCCTCTGAAAACAGTTCCGCAAACATAGGATGAATTTGATCAGATAAAATGCTTAAATAGTCTTGACTATTAATTTTGCTATGAAGGGAAACCTTTGGGCCCGCGGATTTCCAAGATACACACACACACGCACGCACGCACACACACACACACGCACACACACACACACACACACACACACACACACACACACAGATAGATATACGACAGGCCTCGTTCTGTTTCTATCTACTAAATCCATTCACAAGTCTTTAGTCAGCCCCAGACCATAATAGAACACACTTGCCGAAGGTTCCGTGCAGCGGGACTGAACACGGAACCATATCCTTCGGCGCAAACTTCTTACTACACAGCCAAGCCTGCGATAAGATTGTTGAAATATTTTGGATATTTCAATACACACGTTTCAACAACCAATCAATCACGAACCATATTCGTCAAATGGAAACATCGATATTTCCATCTGATGAATATGGCTTGCGAGTCATTGATTATTGAAAGATGCATGATGAAATATTTGCTGTTATGAATAAATAGTTTTCTTTTTAATTCAACTGTATGTCGCACTACGTTATATAACGCGAGTCCGTATTCATGCTATATTAAAGAATACTTTATAGGGAGTTTAACAGGGATGCAAAATCGATCCCTAATTTGCCTGATAAATTTTGCTCGTGCATTTTGGCACATCAGTAAGTGCATACATTCAAACATCAATACATACATACATACATATATACATACATACATACATACATACACACACTCACATATGTATATATAATACATGCATACTTTAAATATATATATATATCTGTGTATATTTTAAATATATATATATCTGTGTATACTTTAAATATTAACATTACAGTTGTTGAACATTGATAATACATTCTATTTATATGTAAAGCGAACACAAAAAAGCAAAAAAATTCAATAAGAAATATAGATAAATAAAACAAAAGCAGTGTTGTTTTTCTTTCAGACAATCTCTGCTTGTACTTACACCATATTTCCTTTTTCACTTATATTCTGATTTATTTTATTTTGTTTTATGTTATGTTATTTAATTTTCACTTCCAGAATTCTATGAATAAATACCAAACCTCAGAATGTCAGTATATTTCTAAACTGGTGAAACGTTTCTTTTCTGAGAGCAGAATTAACATGAAATTCCATTTATATAAATAATCACGATGTTAAGTTTGTTATACTTTATATAAGCCATATTCAGCTGTGGTTTATATCACTTTTCATCGTAGCAGTATTGCGAAATAAATTGTATTCTTCTCTCTTCGCTCTACGATCTTTACTCTATCCCCTCTCTATTTATTTAATTTTATTTCTTCGCTTATTTATTTCGGTCTTCTATTAAAGGACTAAGCGGTGAGGTTGGAGTACTCTGTTTATTTCTCTGTCAGCTGTTAGCACCATGTTTTAAACGTTGTTGAAAATCCTAAATTGTGCTTAATAAACTGGAGAGACTTCTCTTCTTGTAAGGATACATACATTTATAGTTACTGCTGATCGAATATAGATTAATTTAAACCATGTTTAGCATTACTCATTATTGCTTCTTTCCAGTCCTTTAATTTCTGAGGAGTGGAAGAATGAGGCCGATACACACACACACACACACACACACACACACACACACACACACACACACACACACACACACACACACACACACACACACACACATACATATATATATATATATATATATATATATTCATTCATTCATTCGGTTCTCATTGTGCCTTGTGGCACTTGAGGCAACAGCAAGATCATTCCACTTTCCAACACTGAAAGGGTCCTTAACAGCTTGTTCCATTGTTAACCCTCTGTTTTAAAGATCTTTTTGTTATTGTTCTCCGCCACATTTCCTTTTGTTGGCCACATCTTCTTTTACTTTGTAGAACCCATTTCAAAGCGATCCTAACAATTGATTTCGGTTTATAGCAACAAGCTCGACCCAGCCGTTTCCACTTCCTTGCTTCAATAGTTTCTCTTATTAGTTTCACGTTAGCTTTTGTGTTTAGTTGGCTAGCCTAGATTATGTTTGGCCAGTAGACTTCCAAAATTCTTCGTAAACATCTATTTTGAAATACCTCCAATTTCTTTTCGATACTTTTGGTTGCTTTCAAACATTCAGATCTATAGAGGAGGATGCTAAGAGTGTTGCTTTAGTAAAATCGTATTTAGGTGCTCTTGCTGAGTATTGATGATTTCCATATTCAGTTTAACAAACCGAATGTTTGCTGCTTCTTGTATTTATTTCATGAATGCAGTCTCCATCCATAGTTATTTTGGTGCCTAGGTCGTTAAATTCGTCAACATTTGCGATTGGTTTGTCGTTCAAAGTCACATGGTCAGCATCTGTTATAATTTTATAAAGAGTGTACGTTTTCTTCTCGTTGATTTTGAAACCTATGGTGCTGACTGTTTGACTACATTTTTCAGATTTGTCTTGTAACTCTTGAGGCGTGTATGAGAACAAACAAATGTCGACTGTATAATATAAATCTTCTAGGTGAGTTGTGTTCCATTCTATACCTCGTTTATATATTCTTCTGTCGTTCTTTGCATCAACCAATTCACTGCCAAGGAAAATAAGATTGGTGATAACACGCATTTTTGTTTGACTTCGGCATTGATTTCGAACGGACCTGTCAGTTTGTTGTTGTGTATAACTTGACATTCGAAGTTTTCATACAATAAGCGAATCATCTTGATTAATTTGTGTGGAAAACCATAGTGTCTGAAAAATCTTCCAAAGTGTATCTCAGAGAAGGCTATTGAAAGCTTTTTCAAAGTCAACAAGCAGCATGCACAAAGATGAGTTCCATTCATGAGATTGTTCGAGTATTTTCCCTTTACTTTTCTTGGGCGGTGAACTTAATATGTTCTTTATGAACATCTTTGGGTGTCTTTAACAGTGCCAGATCTGTTTCAAGTATTTTGGTCAATGTTTCCAAAGGTTATGAGCATAAACCTCTCTTTCTATTGCGATTAAGTGGTTAAAAGAAAGATGAATGACTGCGTAAAAAATTTCTCGTCACCTCTGACACGCTATTGAACTGACGTGCCACAACTGTAAAAAATGAATATCGTACTCGTAGCCGTGGTTGAGTATAATTAATTTGACGCTCTACGCTGGTGTTGTCAATCTTTTTGACTTCTCGATAAACTGGAGTTCAAATAGTAACATTATTTGAATTCACTTCAAATTGAAAATTAAAACAAGTCACGCTTTAATGATGAAACAAAAACAATAATATGAAAAACGATTGCTTAGTTTTACTTACCATATTTATATACATCAAAATTAGTCTCATTTGGTCACTCTTGAGAATTCAACCAGAAAATATAATGACGGTTGCTTCTGAGTGGGCCCATTGAAGGAAGTGCCTGAGGTCTCTACCCACACGAACCTCCCAGGAATAGTTGAAAGAGAAAGTAGACGAACGTTTTTTAAGTTCAATTATCCCTATGGATTCTCTAAGGTCCTGAATTAGAAATTCGCGTCGCAACTGAGAATCACTTCATTATAGCGAGTAACTATTACGTATATTCTCAACTTGTGGAAAAATGAACGAAAGAAAGTAAACTGAACATGTAATGTACACAGAAGCGGCTGATATGTACAGAGCGAAAAAAAAATCATTAACCAGGCATTCTATCGATTTAAAAAAAACAACTTATGCGTAAGCTTAACGTTATATTAAACTTAGGCATTTTTTTTCGCCCTTTCAAGGCCTAGCCAGGCTCATGGGCCCGGTTTTCCGGTTTCTATGGCGTATGTGTTCCCCCCAGCTGGACGGGACGCCAGTCCATCGCAGCGTTACTCAAGAAACAGGAAGAAAGAGTGAGAGAAAGTTGGGACGAAAGAGTACAACAGGGGCGCCACCACCCCCTGCCGGAGCCTCGTGGAGCTTAAGTGTTTTCGCCCAATAAACACTCAAAGCGCCCGGTCTGGGAATCGAAACCGTGATCCTCCGACCGCGAGTCCGCTGCCCTAACCATTGGGCCATTGCGCCTCCACTTGCGCCCTTTTGAAGCCTAGCCAGGCTCATGGGCCCCGTTTCCAGGTTTCAATGGCGTATGCGTTCCCCAGCTGGACGGGACGCCAGTCCATCGCAGCGTTACTCATTTTTGCCAGCTGAGTGGACTGGAGCAACGTGAAATGAAGTGTTTTGCTCAAGAACACAACGCGTTGCCCGGTTCAGAAATCGAAACCACAATCTTACGATCATGATGCTGACACCCTAACCACTAAGTCATGCGCCTCCACAACTTAGGCATATTTTATTATTAATAATTAAAGTAGCGAGCTGGCACAATCGTTAGCACGCTGGACGAAATGTTTAGCGATATTTCGTCCGTCGCCACGTTCTGAGTCCAAATTCCGCCAAGGTTGACTTTGCCTTTCATCCTTTCGGAGTCGATAAATTAAGTACCAGTTGAGTACTGGGGTCAATGTAGTCGACTATCCCCTTCCTTCAAATTTCAGGCCTTGTGCTTATAGTAGAAAAGATAATTAATTAACAATTAATTACAGCTTTTTGATAAATTATTAAATACGTTTTTCCTGAAAATGGAAATATCCTGCCAGATTAATTTAGCCATATGGATTTCAAAATGGATTCACAAAAAGTGTCTCTACGTCATAACTAACTCGAGTATAAATCCAAAGTGAATACTAAAACGTTACTTCAGAAAATGCTATTAATATATCAAATAATAAACCAATATCAAGATGCTCATCTGTTAAATATCCTGCAATGTACCTTAAAGAATTAAAATGTTTTTACAGGTCTATCATAAATTCATATCTAATTTACTGCGTGTTCTTCAGTAACTAGAGTTATTTCAAGTCAACGAAGTAGCGCGGGGGGGGGGGGTCTCCATACCGTCTCTTAGCCTACTATTAATAACAACCGAATTCCTTCAACTCAAATTCTAACGGTTTCAAACAGGATGAACACATTGGACCACCGTAGGTTACGACGTCGAGAGTTCCAGTTGACCCGATCAACAGAACAGCATGCTCGTGAAATTAACGTGCAAGTGGCTGAGCACTCCACAGACACGTGTACCCTTAACGTAGTTCTCGGGGATATTCAGCGTGACACAGTGTGACAAGGCTGATCCTTTGAATTACAGGCACAACAGAAACAGGAAGTAAGTGTGAGAGAAAGATGTGGTGAAAGAGTACAGCAGGGTTCGCCACCATCCCCTGCCGGAACCTCGGGGAACTTTAGGCGTTTTCGCTCAATAAACACTCATAACGCCCGGTTTGGGAATCGAAACCGTGATCCTATGACCGCGAGTCCGCTGCCCTAACCACTGGGCCATTACGCT
Source organism: Octopus bimaculoides (assembly GCF_046866305.1). Lineage (NCBI taxonomy): Eukaryota > Metazoa > Mollusca > Cephalopoda > Octopoda > Octopodidae > Octopus > Octopus bimaculoides. The sequence continues at coordinate 74,289,828 of NC_142928.1, read as the reverse complement.
TCTACACAGTAATAATAAATAAATGAATAGATAAATAACACGAGATGATCGAAACTGAAATATGTTTCATGAGTCTACTTGATTAAGATTGTTCTGGAGCTTAATATCAACAACAGCTACGAAACTCCAGTTGTTACGCAGGATATTTTGTCGCTGTTGTGTGGGATGAAATATGCTTGTGCTGTTTCCCACGGATACATATTACTCTCTGTCTTTTCTCTTTATTTTTTATCTCATCAATCGTTAGATGCCGTAAAATAGTTTTGCATTAAAATGATTTATCTCTATATATTTTAGATCATTTACCTTCCCTTTCTTTCCGTTCTTCTGTCTATCTATCTGTCTGTCTGTCTGTCTATCTGTCTGTCTGTCTGTCTGTCTGTCTCTCGCTCGTTCTCTCTTATTCTTTCTATTACAGTCATTCTCACTGTATTCTTTCGTTAATTTACCATGGACACAATTCTTCTTTCGCTTCTAATTCCGTCACGCTTTTGCTAATTACATCCACCCACATACCAACCCACACAACGAATTGCACATACATACGTAGATATCAAATATGCACCAACACACACACACACACACACACACACACACACACACACACACACACACACACACACACACACACTCTAAATCCCAGAAGTCAAGTTCAAGTCTTTAAACATATAACTCCCATTCTTTATGTACTAACTCCGTTTTACATACAGATCTCAGGTAAATTATGTGATCCTACATATCCATCTATCTATCTATCAATCAATCTATCTATCTATCTATCTATCTATCTATCTATCTATCTATCTATCTATCTATCGATCGATCGATCGATCGATCTATCTATCTGGCTGGCTGGCTGGCTGGCTGTCAACTGCCTGCATGCATGCCTGTCTATCGTTCGCTCTGTCCATCTGCCTGTATTTATTATAGTGTAGCTAAAAGTACACAAAACACCTCGTCTTTCTAAAAGCCATCTATTCTACTTTGCCAATTCTTTCTCTCTTTTCCTTTCTCTTTCTCTTTCCACCTCTTCTGTCTCCCCCTTCACTATCTGTCTCTTTGTCCCTTCTGTATGTTTTTGTGTCTCTCTCTTTCTCCGAGAGCCGCTTTCTGTATATTTTTATATGAAAGCTAATTCATTAATAGGTCGTCTATTTTTGCCACTTAGTCTGTTGAGTGTAGGAATGATGCTAAAAATTAGTGTTATGTTTTTGTTGTTTTGTTTTTGCTTTTTATTGGTGACTTTCTAATCGTCATCGTCATCACTGCTTTCGTTGTTTAACACAAGATCAAACTCCATAGAGCAGACCTTATGACTGAAGATACACCAGCCTTAATTGTCACGTTTTATTCAGATGTTTACACTGAACACTATATCATCCATTCCTTTTTTAAAAATAATAAAATGTAATTTGAAGGACATCATTGAGCCTCATACATACTTCTTCGTGAATTTAGTTTTCCTCAGTTTTATGTTGCTGATGCGTATTTCTATGAAACCCAGCTTCTAGAGTAGATATCATTTTTCATATCGGCAAAATGATTAAATTTTAGTAGAAGGGGATCAATCGATTAAATCAGCTTCAATACTTTATAAGTACTTGATCTTATCAATTGGCAGGGATGAAAAGCATAGTTAACCTGAGTACAATGTGAACTTAGAATGCCAAAAGGGGGAAGTAACAACGTAAGGAATTGTGTCCGATGATTTAACAATTTCCACCACCGTTAAAATTTTAGTGGAGTATCCAGGCACCCTTTTTCGTGGTATGCAATAGCTTATTTTCCCTGTCAAAGAGGCCGGTATTTAAACATTTTCATGGATTCATTATATTTTTGATGAATCGCTTTTAAAAATACTGAGGTTCGGGAAAGCTGATTTATTCAGACTTTTTGTATCATGTCCATCCGGAAGATGGCTCCCATTCAGTTTCATAAACTTCTCAAATAAGTAAGAATACAATTTAGAACAATACAATTTAGGACCTAGAATAGAATATAACTATTACCTTTTTTTTATTTCCTAAGAAAGCGTTTCTTCCCTAATACTGTACTAATTTACATTATAACTAAAAATGAATGAGTTTTTAATCAGTAATATTTTCCATTGTCTATTGAACTTAGTTTCATTTTCTCTCTGGAGTTAAAGGCCACTAATATTTCTAAAAATGTACAAGATGACATGAATCTTAATAACTAGGCACTGCTGTGAGGTCAAAAAGCTCGCTGAGGTTTAAATGCTTCCTTTGCTACCACATGCTTTCGGGTTCAGTCCCACCACTGTGCAACACTTTGAGCAACCGTCTTCTACTATAGCCTCGGACCGAGTAAAGCCTTCTGAGTGGATTTGGTAGACGGAAACTGAAAGAAGTCCACAGTATATATGTGTGCGTGTGTGTATACCTTTGTGTCTGTGTTTGTCTCCCTGCCTACCACTTGACAACAGGTGTTGGTGTGTTTACATCTACGTTATCTAGCGGTACGGTAAGAGAGACCGATAGAATAAGTACCAGGCTTTAAAGAAATAAGTACTGAGGTCGGCTCGTTCGACTAAAATTGTTTAAGGCCAAAACGATCACCGATTGTCTACTCGCTAAACAAGCAATTACAAGAAAGGGAGCGTCATGCATTTCTAGGGAGCCGAACGCTAAACTTATTAAAGATGTAGTGGATGGGTCTTGTCATCGTAGATATACGAGTAGATTGAAACTCAAAAAGGAAGAAAACGAGTCTATCACCATTGAAGGAGTGAATGATGATGTGAATAAGTACGAAATTGACAATTAGCTGCCATATGATATAAAGTAAGTATTAAATTCTGTATTCATGTGTTCTTATTTAATGAGTGGCAGCCCTGGTGACGAAAGCGCTTAAATTTAGGTATTCAAGTCCACCAAGCTGTAAATAGCAAGCATGTTAGGATCTATCTGCAGTGCACACACACACACACACACACACACACACACACACACACACACACACACACACACACACACACACACACACATATATATATATATATATATATATATATATATATATATATATATAGTGAAGTCACGTGGCTTTGTGGTTGGTGTAATCAGCTCACGGTCGTAAGGTCGTGAGATCGATTCTTGAGAGAGACACTTTATTTTACGTTGCTCCAGTCAACTCAGCTGGCAAAAATGAGTTGTGCCTGTAATTCAAAGGGTCGGCTTTGTCACGCTTAATCTCCATGAGAAATACGTTAAGGATACGTGTGTTTGTGGGATGCTCAGCTACTTGCACACTAGTTTCACGTTGATCGGATCAACTGGAAGTCTCATCGTTGCAACCGACGGAGTGCCCTGGAATATATAAACAAAATCAAAACACTAGATTTCGATCTCAGAAAGACAGAAAAAAAACGCAACCACACAACATGAAAAAGAATTATATATATATACATATATATATATATATATATATATATATATATATATATATATATATATATATATATATATATATATATATATATATATATATATATATATATATACATATATATATATATATATACATACATATATATATATATATATATATATATATATATATATATATAGTTTTAGGGAAAATAACCAATTTTCAAGAACTCATCGATGAAAATCCACTATCACATATAGAAAAATTAATAATTAAAAGCACAATAAATGAATATAATATAAATATACTCATTTATTGTGCTTTTAATTATTAATTTTTCTATATGTGATAGTGGATTTTCATCGATGAGTTCTTGAAAATTGGTTATTTTCCCTAAAACTATATATATTTTATATATACTTTATCTATAAGGCTCAATTTAATTTTAATTTTTTATAAATTGATTTTAATTGAGTTTTTTACCTGTAATTTTGGATTTTGTCCCTAATAATATTATTATATATATATATATATATATATATATATATATATATATATATATATATATATATATATACATATTGATTTTTTTCGATAACGTTTTTATATTTTGTATATTTTTACTATTCTTCAAGCTTCTTGCTTTTTTACTATTTCTTCCTGTCAACTTACATTACCTACTTACATTTTACAAGGTTTCTTGCACTATAACTTCCATTTGTTTCTAAACTTATATCGACTATGATATATTGGATATTATAAATACTAAATTTTACTTTATAATCGTTTGAAGTTTAGGATTTTAGTATTTATGTACCTTATTTTTGATCAAATATATATTTCATATATAAAGATGTCAATTTTCTTAAAATATTTAGTTATATCGCAAAACAGTAACGCGAAACTTGGAGTATCAGTGGTGACACCGCTGGAATTTTCCCTGCAATTGACGAAGCGCTTCAGCTGCGTCGATCTGACCAATCTTAGAGGGATCCCCAAGCCAAGCAAATACTTTTGTACTCTGTTCTTTTGCTTACCTTTTTGAAACATAAGGCAAAAATGAACTCATTCCATATTAATTTGAGCATGTCTATCGATTGATCGGATATGAGAGAAAATTTAAGTGTAAGATCACTCATAACCAGAATTTTCCCAAATGATAATGCTCTTCGTCTTCGAGCGGTTTATGGAAAGACCATCTTCAATGGCAGCTGACTCCATGAGGGGAGACCTTGAGCATTTGTGATTGCATGCGAGACAAGTGCGATGTCGTCTGTGAAGTCGAAATTAGTGAGCGAATGTTTCAGACTCTCTCTGCCTTTGGCACACAAAATGCAGTTGTAAATGTTTTCCCCTTTATCTATGCGGACTGCAAAAGTTTCGTATGTCTTCTGACGGCGGAGCGTCAGCAAATGTTACCACAATCAATGTCATTGAAACATGTGTCACCAGAATAAGAGAAAGAGTCCCTAAATAGACGTACGTCAAGATAGTGTTGTTGACATAAAGTAAAACAACTAATGACAATTTGAATTATTCTTGTCATGAACGTATATTTTGTTTTCTCTTAGCGCATATCTGATTGTACTTTGGCTTTTTAATGTTCTAAGCATTAAATATGCTTTCACCCATTTAATTGTTAATTAACTGGTGACATTTCAGTATAATGTATTCCTACCTTCAGAAATCTAGTGCATATGAGTACGTATGTATGAATATCTGTGTGTATATGCGCGCGTGTGTGTGTGTGTGTGTGTGTGTGTGTGCGAAGTTGTGTAATTTGATTCATAAACCAAACATAATAGTACCTTATTCCACAACATCTGCTGTTTGGCCTAGATAACGATAAAAGATAATCACGTAGTTACAACTTTTTCTGATAAACTACAAGAACTGACAATGTCCGCCTCGTCGAAAAATAAGTCAATATCTATTTGAATATTATTCTCACCGATATTTATCTTATCTCTCATATTACTATTCTTAATGAAACATTGATCCACTCCTGATATAGTTACTATTTACTGGTCACACACACACACACACACACACACACACACACACACACACACACACACACACGCACACACATTCACACGCACACATACACACACATATATTTACCATATATCATATATCCGTTCTCTTTTCGCCTCTCACTATTTCTGGGATGGCCGTTGGGTCACATATAATGCATACATTCATACATATTGGAAAGAAAGTAATTTCGGTTTTTTAGTATGAAATAAAAGTCATTTTTTTTCATACAAGGAATGAACTTTAAACAATTATATATTTTCCATTTTGTTTGATCATCTTTTGCCATCTTTCTAGCAACTTCATAATTCCGGGCTCATAGAACTTCTGCCCCTTATCAGCAAAAAACTGAAGCAAATGCGATTTCAGTACGATTCCAGGCGATTTCAAAGGCGATGTCAGTGCGATTTCATTATTGAAAGTTTTACCATTTAAAGAATTTTGCAAACTTTGAAATAAATGGTAATCTAATGGTGCAAAATCAGGGCTATATAGTGGATGTGACATCACGTCTCAGTCAAGCTCCAATAATTTTTCACGCGCCAGCAAAGACGTGTGTGGTCTAGAGTTGTCATGGTGGAAGGCGATTCCTTTACGATTTGCCAATTCTGGCTGTTTTCCTTTGATTGCTTCCTCCACTTTCATTAGTTGTTGACAGTAAATATCTGAATTGATCGTTTGTTTCTCGGAAGCAGCACAAAATACACAGCAGCTTTGTAATCCCACCAAATTGACGCCATGACCTTGTTTTTGATGCAATTCGTCTTTCGATGTGGTTTGTGCTGGTTCATTACACTTGGACCATGATCGTTTTCGATTGATGTTATTGTATCCATTTTTCATCACCAGGGATGATTCGTTTAAAAAAGGGTCGATTTCATTGCGTTTGAGATGCATATTGCAAATATTGATTCGTTGTATTATGTGTATTTCTTTCAATTTATGTAGAACCCAAATATCCAGCTTCTTAACGAGCGATTTTCAATTGTTGTGTGTGATAGATTTAATCTCTCTGGAATATCTCGCACAGCTATATGACAATCAAATTCAATTATGGCTTTGATTCAGTCATCATCAGCTTCAGTAGGTCGACCAGAACGTTGGTCATCTTTGCGTGAAAAATCTCCAGAACGGACATTTTAAAACCATTTCTGACGTGTGCAATCAACACCATAAACTTCACATATTTCTTTGTGAGCCTCAGCCACTTTCTTGCCTGTATGGAAATAAAAAGTTAAAATATGGCGAAAATATTCGTTTTTGCACTCCATGTTAAAACTGATACTGAACTAACAATTGTAAACAAAATTATGCGCAATTTACTTCTAAAGTAAGATAAAGGTAACGGCTATCAAATGTCAAAAATGGAAAAATCATAACGTTGACAAAAGTCATTAAAAAATCGTAACTCTCTAGTTGCGAAAAACGAAATTACATGCATTTGTGTGTCTGTGTCGCTTGACAACGACGCTGGTGTGTTTACATCCCCATAACAAAGCGGTTCGGCAAAAGAGATCGATAGGATAAGGACTAGGCTTACAAAACAATAAGTCCAAGGGTCGCGGCAGTCAAATGACAGAAACAAGTAAAATGATAAAAGAATATATATATACATCTATCTTTTATTTGTTTAAGTCATTTGACTGCGGCGATGCTGGAGCACTGCCTTGAAATTTTAGTCGAATGTATCGATCTCAGTACTTGCTTTGTAAATCTTGATACTTGCTCTATCGGGATCTTGTGTCGAACCACTAAGTTACGGGGACGTAAACACCACCACCGGTTGTCAAGTGGTGGTGGGAGACAAACACAGACGCAAAGAAACATACACACACATAGATATATACATACATATATACGACGGGCTTCTTTCAGTTTCAGTCTACCAAATTCACTCACAAGGCTTTGGTCGGACCGAAGCTATAATAGAAGACAGTTGTCCAAGGTGCCACGCAGTGGGACTGAACCTGGAACCAGGTAGTTTGAAAGAAAGCTTATTACCACACAGCCTCGCCTGCGCGTATATATATGTATATATCTATTGCAGAATATTTTATAGTGAAAGATTTACAAACTGTTTATTAGTTTATTACACGGTTGACTTTAAAGAAGAAATAAAGATAGAAAACCTTGAAAGGAACCAGCTGAGAGGGAAATCTTCGTTCATACGTATGAGCGAGATCAAATACCATCGAGGTCACCTTTGCCTTTCAATAATTCGGGGCCAGTGAAAAAAGTACTAAAACAAAGCGATGGATTGACAGAACTGTAAGAATATCGGAAAGGGAAGTATTCTGAGTTCAAATCCTGCCGTAACCTACATGAGAGGTACACTTAAATGGGCATCCTGTTTAGCAACAGCATGTGTTATCTCAGTGGCCTTTAGTGCAGCCCCCTACACTCGGGCCAGATATCCTGTTCGAGAATACTAATCTATTCATTAATGTAGGAGGACCTTCTTGACTAAAAGATGTAAAAATAAAATGAACAGCGACCCTTGATACCACTTTAGTTTATTGATATTCATTTACATTAAGGTGGCGAGCTGGCGGAAGTGTTAGCTTGCCGGGCGAAATGCTTAGCGGTATTTCGTCTGTCTTTATGTTTTGAGTTCAAATTCCGCTGAGGTTGACTTTGCCTTTCATCCTTTCGGGGTCGATGAATTAAGTACCAGTTGCGTACTGGAGTCGATCTAATCGACTGGCCCCCTCCCCCATAATTTCGGGCCTTGTGCCTAGAGTAGCAAGGAGTATTCATTTACATTGACTCTCAACGACTTTACAAAAGCTCGAGAGATGATGGACAGTTTCGTGAAAGTTTTATTGGTCGTAACTTGAGCAGGCTTATCGTCTCTCTAGAACATGTGACAGATAAATAAGACGTTTACATGTCATGAACATTTTTTGTTCAGAGGGAGTGTAGAAAAGCTCATGGCCATAAGAGTTTTGCGAAAGGCCTGGCTAGAGGCGTAACCTTTCAAGTCCTTTTATGGGGCTAAGAAAAACTGAACGACCACTTGCAATAAGTGTGTGAATCTGAGAGGGTAATATGATGAATAAAATCATAATTAACAGATCCTCCTGTATTTTCTTTTAGCCAAAGCCAGGAACTTTTCGTAATTAAAGTATAAAACAATTGGACTGACGCTTTTTGTTTATTCAGCGCGCGCACGTACACACGGACACAGACAGACACAGACACACACACACACACACACACACACACACACACACACACATACACACACACACACACACACACGAACTTTTGCCTTATGCTTTTAACTCCTTGGTAGGGTTGCAATAACGACATCAAGACAGCTGCCGTGTCTTGGATACTTGATTTCTTTCAGAAAAAGAAGCAGACTAATATAAATAAAAAAAAGTGTGAGAAGAGAAAGGAAATCGACCTTATTATAAATTATTTATAGACCCTGAAAGGATAAAAGGCAAAAATTAACTTTATCGGATCTTGAACTCAGAGCATAAAGAACCAAAACTATTACGCGTAGAAAATTAACCGGCTGTGTAAAAACTGTACCAGTTGGCTCGCCTACGCATGCAGATATTTTTATGTCACTATTTTGCAAAACAAATTGTTTATATCTATTTCAAAACAACGTCAATACATTAGATAAAGTAGGAGTTGCTTATGCAATTATTTTTATTAATATCTATTCTTCCCAATCAAAAGATTGTAGCATTGACTTGAAGTATATTTTTGTCAATAATCTTGACATCACTTTTTCGATCTATATTTTGACTAATCATTTAGTGCAGCATTGTATTTTAGGCCTATAAACAGTTGCGGAAAGCTTGAGCAAACACATACACGCACATACATTCCTATATCTTTCTCTCTTCTCTCTCTCTCTCTCTCTCTCTCTCTCTCTCTCTCTCTGTGCACACACACACATACACATAATGCACTTGGAACTACATTAGATTAAATTAACGTGTATAATATCTATAATGTGCTACCTGTGATATCTTAAATCAGAAGGACTTTTGAAAAAAATGTGTTGAAAACCCCACTGAAAAAAAAAACCTAGAAAAAGAAATAGATTCGTTCAGAATGTCGTGGGCGGATCGTCAAACATGGTGATTTGACCTGATTTTGTCGCTTCAGTAACGAATAACTCCAGACGTCCTGAGCTAAGCTGAAATATTCGTTCCAATATCGAAATCAGGAAGAAGATGCAACCTTAACTGTATTGAAACATAATTTTGGATTTACGGAGGGTCGTTAGACCAGAACGAGGGTAAAATAGTGAACACTGAGTCCTGTATGCATAGGTGTATATATATATATATATATATATATATATATATATATATATATATATATAATTTATTTATATTACTATTTGATTATTATTTATTTATATTGCCATTTCTAAGTAAGTTTATCTTAATCTTTTTGATGCGACTCTACTCTATACTGTTTTCTCGCCTAACCGTCTCTCTAATTCCCTTTTTCTCTCCTTCACCGTTTTCTATCTGTCTCTCTCCTCCTCTTTCTCTTTTTCTTTCTCTCGTTGCTCACATCTGACCATTGTCCATCTTTCCTTTCCTCACTTGATCATCTTTTTTTTTCCTTCAGTCCTAACGACTCTACTTGTTCTATCTCTCTATTCTATCTTTTCTCTTTTGAAAGAAAAGATTTCTCTAGCGTTCGCTATTTTACCCTCGTTTTGGTCTAACTACCCTCCATGTTTGTTTTCGTTCAGTTTCCTTCTATGTGTCCACTGTGGTTTTTTGTTCCCAACTTTGATCCTCCATAAATCCTAAATTTTACTTTGGTACTTATTGGTGCAACTGTCTTCGAAAACTCATAATGAAGAGTAGATAGACAGCTGACAACTGATGAAGGGTCGTTTTTGTGCTAATTGTCCTGTTTTCCATCTATCTCTCTCGTTGTTTGCGTATTGAACGCATTTGTCTTCGTATTTCATGTTGTTTACTGTTGGTGACGTCCTGTACTCATTTATGCAAAGCTCTGAGGAGGGTATTTACATAAAATATCGAACAACAGGGAATATCTTTAATCTGAAATTCAAAACGAAATTCAAAACGAAGGTTTTTTACTTTACTCATTAGGGAACTTTTGTACTCTGACGATTGCGATCTTGTCAGGCATTCTGAAACAGGCCTGTAATCTCTTGTATCTCCATTTGACTCGGCTTGTGTTTACTTTGACTTGATTATCAACTTGAAAAAAAAAACAGTTGTAATGCATCAACCTGCGTATGGTGCTGTTTGTAATCCCACTAAAATTACTGTTGAGGGAAAGTTACTTGAGATTCGCTCGTCTACCTTGGAAGCTCTGTTCAAGATGATGGAAATCTTGATACAGAAATATAGCTGCGAATTTAAAGGGCAGCAAAATCATTTGGTGGGTTGGAGTCACGTGTTTGGTGCCAGCGACATATAAATAAGAATACAAAGCTGGATCTTTACAAATCATTTGTCTTACCATCCCTGTTGTATTTCTGTGAAACTTGGATTTGTTATGAAAGGCATTTTAAATTGTTGGAACGATTCTAGCAGAAAAATGCCTTCATCGCATTTAAAAAATTAAATGGAGTTCTTTTACTCCAAACACAGATGTCGTTGCATCTGCAGGCATTACCTCAATTAGAGCTATGATTTTGAGAAACCGATTGAGATGGTATTGCCATATTTTCGAATGGCAGATGAACGCATGCCGAAACAGTTGTTTTATGGAGAGCTTGCAGAAGGGAAACGCTATCGGCATAAACCTTAAAAGGTTTAAGGACGACGTAAGGACTACTATGAATTCATTGGCAATGGTTCCAGAAGATATAGAAACCCTTGCTTCGGATCGAGGTGGACGGCGAACAAATGTGTGGAGTGGAGTGAAAGCATTTGCAGAGGCCAGGATAACACAAGACTCAAAAGATATCTAAGGAAGAATGTAACGATCGAGGAGGTGACTGACAATGACCATTTTGTGTGCACAGCCTGTGACAGACCATGCCTGTCTCTTGCTGGCCTCAAATGTCATCTGCAACCGCATGGAAAACAACCCTCTGCCAACCATTCTGCCTAAATGTCTGTGCACACCTTTGAATGCAATGTATGCCAGAAGGTTTGCAAATCCAACGGAGGTCTCAAGAGACATTTTAAGATCCACAAAGAGCAGAACTTATCTGCAGCTCTTGATGGTCCAAATCGGAGGTGCAATCTATGTGGGTGTCTTTTCAGAACATTGTCTGGTTTAAAAAGTCACGTCAGATGCCATGATGGTACTAAGGTGTAGGTACAGGAGGTAATCAAACTCTGCATAAGGAGTAGACAACAACCATGTGTTTGTATATATATATATATATATATATATATGTGTGTGTGTGTGTGTGTGTGTGTGTGTGTGTGTTATAGGTATCTTTATGAAAGTGGCGAGCTGGCAGAAACGTTAGCACGCCGGACAAAATGCTTAGCGGCATTTCGATCGTCTTTACGTTCTGAGTTCAAATTCCGTCAAGGTCGACATTGCCTTTCATCCTTTCGAAGTTGATGGAAAGGATAGCAGTCGAGCCCTGCGGTCGATGTAATCGACTAGCCGCCCTCCTACAAGATTTCAAAAAGGCTTATATATACCTATAGTTATGTCCTTAT
>NC_142928.1:74265263-74270263 GCF_046866305.1 Octopus bimaculoides | reverse complement strand
ATTATATATTTGGTGCTCTATGTCAATATGGCTGAATATTTAGAAAATGGCTTCCCAATCAATGCGTTTCGATTTCGATCCCAGAGAATGACCTCTCAGGTAAGTTATATTTTTTTCATAGTGTTTGGTTAACACGTATTTCGTGAGTGAAAGTGAGTAGACAGAAAGTTTATGGAAACCCATAGGACGCATCTGAATACTCATCGTTGAAACCGATGGAGATCCATAACAACTTTCCACCACATATGGTATAGTATCATTCTATGTGAAGCAAGTGTAATAAACAGAAACATTCCCAAAACCAAGGTTCTACGTGGTGACTTGATTCGCTTGAAACAGCTGCTATATCTCCCTTATATCATATTAACCCTGGGGAGGCGCAATGGCCCACTGGTTTGGGCAGCGGACTCGCGGTCATAAGATCACGGTTTCGATTCCCAGACCGGGCGTTGTGAGTGTTTATTGAGCGAAAACGCCTAAAGCTCCACGAGGCTCCGGCAGTACTCTTTCAACACAACTTTCTCTCACTCTTACTTCCTGTTTCTGTTGTGTCTGTAATTCAAAGGGTCAGCCTTGTCACACTGTGTCACACTGAATATCCTCGAAAACTACGTTAAGGGTACACGTGTGTGTGGAGTGCTCAGCCACTTGCACGTTAATTTCACGAGCAGGCTGTTCCGTTGATCGGATCAACTGGAACCCTCGACGTCGTAAGCGACGGAGTGCCAACAACACATATTAACCCTACTGTTTGAAAATGTAACAGATGAGATGATCACGGCTGGAACAAATTTGATTGTAATAAGTCTGCTCATTCAAGACTAACGAAAGAGGTAAACAACAGCAAAGCCAGCAGTACGTTAGTGTACCGTTTTACCTTTACACACACACACACACACACACACACACACACACACACACACACACTCGCACGCAGTATCGCTCACTTGTTTATATCAGACAGACAAGCGTAGACATGGAAAAGAGTTATATGTTTATCCAATCCCACTTGATGGGTGGTTAACAACTTATCACCTAACTTACGAAGTCGCGCCAAGCAACTCAGTCTACATAACTATCCAACTATCTGCTTCCCTAGCAACTTAACCAAAGCATGCACAGGATTATCGACACAAATATACATACCTATGTACATACATACATACATACATACATACATGAATACATACATATATACATATATACATACGCATACACATATATACCTATGCATGGATGTATGCATTAGGTAGGTAGATAGGTAGGTAGGTAGGTAGGTAAGTAGGTATGCATGTTTGCATGTATATGTATAAATGTATGTATGCCTGTTTGTGCATAATATGTACGTATATATACACATATATATGCATAGGGATAGATAGATAGACAGACAGACAGATAAATAGATAGATAGATAGATAGATAGATACCCACCTGTTACCTGGCTACCTACCTGTCTACATACATACATACATACGTATGTACATACATATACATACAAACATACATACATACATACATACATACATACATACATACATATATACATATATATACGTATATATATACATTCATACGTTCATCCTTACATATACATAATACACGTATGTACACAAATATACGTCTATTTACACTTATACACGCTGACATTTATACACACTCTGAAACACTCACTAGCACATACATCACATTGTATACAGAACAGCAATTTGTGGACCTGAGAGAGAGAAGAAAATGCTTCATCCTGATGGTACGTAAGACGAAAACCAATGCTCAGTGAAAAGAAGAAATTCTCAGCGATTAGCGAATCAAAATGGTCGCTGCATTGTTAGGATGGTTACAGCTATACCTGTTTTAGTGCTGTTGCTTTGCTAACGTAGGATAAAAAGTATGTCACAGTTTCGTCCTAAAGAACCCCGGAAAAACTTGGTAGTACCAGTGCTGCTTGGCAGCTCTAATGTGACAAAACTATCGTAAAATGTCGACGTAATTTTGATGTTCAGTCAATTGCTTATAAGTGAACTGCTCTGCAGTAAAAGCTCTATGTATAACCTTAATATATAAAAGAGTGTTTTTGTGTGTGCGTGTGAGTGAGTGAGTGTGTGTGTGTGTGTGTGTGTGTGTGTGCGTGTGTGTGTGTGTGTGTGTATGTGTGTGTGTGTGTGTGTGTGTGTGTGTGTGTGTTAGTGTGTGTGTATTCCTTATGGATTCGAAAACTGAGTTGCCGATTTTAACGTATGAGGTATCAAAAGATTCATTAATCTTTCGGCTACCAAACAAACTTTATTTTCATTTACATATTTGCATTACAAAAATTTAGCATTGAATTTCTTCTAGAATATGTGTGAGCGAGAGAAACAAGGAATGAGAAAAAGACAGAGAGAAGAGAGAAAGAAACAGAGGGAGAAAACAACTTTCTACAGGAGAAGCCGAAAGACAGAGGGATACCGAGAGAGAGAGAGAGAGATAGAGAGAGACACGCTGATATACTGTGTGTATGTTATATAGGTGAAAGTGAGAGAAAGCCGGCACAAAAAGAGAGGGAAAGTTGGAGAGAAGACGCTGATAACCTCAGAAACGAGATCGGGTCGCACAATTTTGAGGTCATTTTTCAGGCAATATTTCGATTTGTTTCTAATGTTTCACTTTCGTCCACTGTTTCACGCATGCGTAGAATTCTACTGAAATACCACACGTAAACAAAATTTGGCATTATCGCTCTCTTTCAGTTTCTCATTATAATGTTTGGAGACACCATGCTGTCAACAACATGTTAAATTTTCACTAACTTCATCGATATATGACTAAAGCTGCATTTCATTTCATTTCTTACACACTTTGCTATCAATTATATACATAATTCCAAACATGGTCTGTAAAGATAATTTATTTCTTAGGCTTTCACTGTTCACCAGCCATGATGCCATACATCGCTCCATTACTCTTCCCAACCTCTGCATACCAGCACAACACATTTATTTTCAAGAAGCACAGCGTCCGAATACATTTATGTCAAACTGCCCGCATCACTAACACTGTTTACTCATATGTACATATGCATACAGCCCAAAAAGTCCCTTCTTAAGTCTATTGGCCTCAACATTGATATAAACTAATACTAAATATGCTAGCAGAAAACCATAATACTTTTAAACATGGTATTTTGACTGGGGAAGCTAAGGTATATCTGTGTGGTTCACAGTTATCAACAAATATTGTGGGACGGTTAATAACTATTTCAGCTTCTACATTACCCGATTTGTAGCCATGAAAAGGTGTTGCCAATATTGCTGTATCCGAGATCAAAACATTGAGCAATCTTTCGGCTACAAACGTAAAGTAAGTTTTTGGTAAAGCACACTTATTTCACTACAAAAATTAACACCAAGACAAGGTTCGGTCACACAATTTTTAGTTTATTTTGGGGGCAATGTTAGCATTTCATTGTAATCTAAGCTGCATTGCTAGTATAATATAATTGCTTCTAATTTAGGCACGAAGCAAGCAACATCGAAAGCGGAGGTTTGGGAGATATTGATGATCCAAGCTCTTAATGAATACTTCATTTCATTGACCTCAGAGGGATAAAAAGCTAAGTTGACTATGGCGTAGTCAGAGAGTGTGCCGCACGGGCGTCTCTTGAGTTTGCTGCCCGTCGACCTCGCTTCCTATACATGCTTATACAACAGACTCAAAAGTGCCGCTCCCGTAAAAGCGTAGCCCGAGGTAGACCTATCTCCTAGCTACGCTAATCGAAGTTGATCTCCTCAGGATTTGAACTCAGAACATAAAGGGCTGAAACAAATACCTCTTTTTTTTTTCCAGCGTTCAAATGATTTTGCCAGGTTGCTGACTTCGGAATCTCCTGCAACTCTTCTGGATGGTCACCTTCTTTAATTTGATGAATGCTGCCATAATCTTTGGCCTCAGTTCATCTTTGGTATTACAAGGAGTTTTGTTGGTCTCTTGCCCAACTGCAACCCACACAATAATCAGGGGGGTTGCATCTGGGGAGTTTGGTGGACAGATGTTAGGGGTGATGTGGTCACAGAAATTGTCTGACAGTCATGACTAGGTTCTCCTGCTTGTGTGGCATGGTGCAGAGTCTTTTTACTAGACATAGGGTATTCCAACAGGCACCCTCTTGACCAAGGGCGGCACTACCTCCTCTAGGCACTTGATGTAGGTCTCCATGGTGAGCCTGAGGTCGTGTGGGAAGATGAACGGAGGTATAACGTTGCCATCACTAGTAATCATTCCAAACTGGATGTTTGATTTTTATCGCTCTCGGTACATGTCCTCAGATTGCACTGTCCTCAGATTGACATCCAAAGACTCTGAAATGTTCGTATTGGAGCTTCCGGTGCGAATGCCAACCAGTACAGCATGTCGTTTTCAAATTTCTGACAGAGTGAATGGCGTCAAGGTACTGTTTGTCTCACAGACGGTGCCCAACTGACCCTACCATACTATGTAGTCGACAAAATAAAAAACAAACAATGTGCATGCACGAAATTAAAAATATAAAATAGCGACAATTTACCATCGCATCCTGTCTACTGAATGATCTGACAAAGAAAGGGTGCCAAAGACAAAATCGTTTATGACATTCCAATATGTTATTTACAACTGAGATTCTAACGAGTAAAGCATCTGCTGGATTTATTGTTTTCGTCGGTCATCCCAGCAACTGATAAAAAAAAATTCTAAATGTTTCTACGAGAGACCTAAATGGCTTGTTGTTTGCTTACGTCATCAGTTCCTGACAAAATGTTGCTGGGGTGTTTACAACTCCTCAACACAGCGTGTGTGTATGATCTCTGGAAAAGAGAATAACAGTTCAAAACAAGTACCCATCTTATTAAAAATCTGCGAACCGTACCCATTCCCGATATGTACTAGCAAAAGTCTTGAATACACAATTTCTCTCTCTCTCTCTCATACACACACACACACACACATTCACGCACATACGCACTCATACATATAGATGTAGATAC
>NC_142928.1:74247763-74255263 GCF_046866305.1 Octopus bimaculoides | reverse complement strand
TCGTAACTCATATCCTCCGACGCTACTCTATCTCTTTCTCTTTCCTTCCCCCCCCCTCGTTCTTCCTCTGTACTACTACGTATCTCGCTTTACCCCTCTCGTTCTTCCTCTGTTACTACTACGTATCTCTTTTTCCCCCTCGTTTTTCCTCTCTTTCTCTTTTCCTCTCGTTGCTCACCTATTCTTCTACTTCCTCCCTCTGTTTCTCCCTCTTCCCTTTACACCGGTATGGTCACATGCTTTCGGTCAATAATCCTTTCCTTCCTTGGCTTTCGCCAAGCAACGCACGCACCACTTTGTCCCTCTCGGGTCCGTGCCTCATCGCGTTCTTACACACATAATTTTTCTCGTCTGGCCGTAAAGCCTTTTCTGTTTGTTTTCCTGTCTTATTTTTTGTCCGCCACTACATTCCTCCATGGCTAGATTTAATTTGCGTATACAAATTTAATCTGCGATCCATGGGACGAGCCGTTTTAGCGATGCGTCCTGCCCAAGCTCGTCGAAACGCCGGTGTTAAAACGTGGGTGGCTGATGAAGGAGAATGTTCTCTATGTGGCTCGTGTGTTCTCGTCTACGTTTGTTTGCAATGTCCTGTACCCAGATATGCACCTATACATACAGGTGGATGTCGGTATGCACATACCTGTACGTATATATGCATATACTCATTTTCTATATGTATATATGTATATATTCGTAAGCAGGTTATATATGAATGTTGTTAGATGAAAGATAAGCAGCCAGCAGCCAGCCAACACAAGTTGGATGGCTGTTGGTTTGTCTCTCAGTCTATCTCTATTATTCTCTCTCATTTTCTATTTCATTCTCTACGTCTTTCCATCTCCTTGCACACACACACACACACACACACACACACTCACTCCAGTTTTCCCCACCTTCACTGTTGAATTATATTTTAAATTTCTACGTCCGTTTCTCGCTTAACATCTCTCACCGTTTCTTTTTCTCCTTCTTTCCCACGTCGCCCTTTGCAATATCATATCTTCTTTGCATTTCTTCCTCACTTTCCTTCTTTTCCCCGATTACCTTACCTGCTCTCTTCGTTCTTCATTTTTTCTCAAACTCTGCTTTTCATTTTCATTCTTTGATTTTATACCATCTCATTTTTCTTCCATGCCCTTCACTCCTTTTCTATAGGTTGCTGTCTTACTATTTCTTTTATGTGTTGTCTCAGATTCGTTTTCCTTATTTCTGTTTACATTATAGTTGTATACCTCCAAAGAAAGAAAGATGAGATTACAAAGTAAAGGAAACAATTAGGAAACAACAAAGATTTCAAATGGGAAGAAGAGAAAATATGAAATAGGTTATTGCAGTATATATATATATATATATATATATATATATATATATATATATATATATATATATATATATATATATATAAACAATATATGAGTATATGCATATATATGTACATGTATGTATATACGTTCATCCACGTGTACATATAGATACATAACTGGGTACATGACGTGGCAAAAGAACAAGGACAAAAATGGTAATCAAGGTGCAACAAACAAGCAGGCCACATAGAAACATCCCCTTCATCAGCTGCCATATATATATATATATATATATATATACATAGATAGATATCTAAATACATGTGTACGTGCTCACACGCACACGCACACACACACATACACACACACACACACTCACACATACACAGCCACATATAAATACAGATATATATATATATATATATATATATATATATATATATATATATATATATATATATATATATATATATATATATATATTACAGAAACAGCATAGAAGTTAGCTATAACTGCACATTAAACCAAAACGAAAAAAGAAAACAACTCCATTCAAAGTCTAAATAACCTTCTACCAAGAAAACCTCTCTCTCTCTCTCTCTCTCTCTCTCTCTCTCTCTCTATATATATATATATATATATATATATATATATATATATATGTACGCAAGTACGTATATATTATATATATATATATATTTGTGTGTGTGTGTATGTATATACATATACACAAACATCTATGCACATTTGTGTGCATATATGTATACATGTATATATATATGCGCGCATGTATGTATGTTTGTATGTATGTATGCATGTATGTATGTATGTATGTATGTATATATGTATGTAAGTATTTATGAAAACGCATAATCCTCCAATAGGTAGTAAAATTTCTTGGCAAAACGCTAAACTTAACAATAGGGAAACAGTTTTCATTTAGAAAAGTGAACAAAATGCCTCTGTCTATATACATTGCAGCCACCTATGTTCAATATTAAAGAACATAATCTAGAATATTATCCAGTGAAACTCTACGATATCATCCCACAAATATATATTCAACCAAGCAGCATTATTCCTCAATAGAAGTTTTAAAGCTCTCGTGTGTGAAAATACTTGTATTCATTCCCCAAATCACACAAACGAATGATAAGTCAAACAAATCCTGTCAAAGCTACATTATTTGCTAACCTAATCTTCAGCCTAAATGGATAAAAATGCATTTAAATCTTCCTCAGTTTAGTAACCAACAATAGATACCACATGCTAATCTACAGAAACAGCATGGAAGTTAGCTATAACTGCACATTAAACCAAAAACGAAAAAAGAAAACAACTCCATTCAAAGTCTAAATAACCTTCTACCAAGAAAACCTCTATTCACTGACGAAAATAAATGCAACTGAAATAGATCAAAACATTAGGTTAAAGTTGCAAAAAAAAAAACCAACAAAAAACAAACATAATCAAATGTCAACAAGCAGGACTGCAAAACTGATAAATCAACAAAAATTACATCGGAGCAATGAGAGAGTTCCCGAAAGCCAGATTCACAAAATGCATGCATCTGATCCGAAATATTTACAGAAAAAAAGTGTAACGTCCTTATTGAAGTATATTTGGGAATTAAAAAATGATGTAAACCTAATTATAAGCAGGCGAAATATCCTTACACGAATGGTTTCAGGATATTTCTTCTGTGCGCCATAAAAAATGCAATTACGGAATAAACATGCTTGCTCAGGCGAAGAAATGAGGTGATGTCACTTTATAGACACAAAAACGAATTAATTTTAAAAACTGGTCCTGATTGCAGATCGAAAAACAAACGATGACACTACAACAGTAACGAAGTGAAACATCAAAAGCAAATTAAATACCCAACAAATTAACAGACTGGTAATTTAGTGACTCCAGGTGTAAAATATAAATTTTTTATTACAAAATGGGAAAAATATTCTTCGGCTTGCAATCGATAGAGTCAGGCAAGACCACAAGACATCAATAGCATTGGGGAATGAAACGCGATAAACAAATAACCTACTCCAGCAAAATACAATATGATTTAGCCAAATAGAATACGACTGCGCAATCGATATGCGGAGACGGGACAATTATTGTAATGATGATTAGTAAAACAAGAGGACAATAATCACAAAATATGTGAACTATAAAACAAAAGAAACCCCTTTTAAATGAAAACAAAACAGTATAAAGAAATCAGGATGACCAATTAAATAGGAGAAAATATATTTAAGAAGTAGGAGCAAATGTATTTAAATGCTAAGGGAAAATGTATTAAAGAACATCTAGAAATCAACCAATGAAAACTATAGTTAACTAAAAAAGATCGAATCTATGCCAACTTATAAACATACTGAAGAAAGCACTTCGCCTAGTGGTAGCATGAAACTAGTGGAAAAAAAATGCAACTTAAATAATCTATACGCTGAACACTATGTATTGAGTACTTAGTGACCTTTTCGTTGAAAAACTGCTACGTATGAGCTCGTATGTATACATATATATATATATATGTATAGTGCGTTTGTGTAATATGTGTGTCTATGTGTATATACATATATCTATGTATATGTGTCTATATGTGCATTTTGTATACGTATGTGTATGTGTGCGTGTGCATGTACATATACGCACAGATATACACACACACATACATACGTACATATATGCATGCATATGTACATCTATATATACATAATCACACAAACATACACACACGTATATACTTTCATGGAAGAAGTATGACCTTTCAGGAACGTAACTGCTTCACTACATATCGTATTTCACGTGAGGTCAAAAATAAATAGATATCGGAAATCAACAGCATTTATAATGTAGTTGTAGGTCAAACTTAGAAACAACTGAGAAATATCTTACAAGAATGCTTTAAAACTATCAGAAAAAGAAAAGAAGTAAATAAAAATAATCGCTAGGAAGAAATGTTGAGAAGGCTGAGGAACTACACGTAAGAATTCAATTTAGATCATTATAAAACTCACTGTCTAGTTTTTTGAAAACCGTAATGGTCATCAGGAGGAAAGTTATTGATTGACAATCTATTAATGGAACATCCTAGAAGCTTAACCTACAAATAAATATATATAAGGAAAAGAAAAGAATTTGAAAAATTCAAAATAATCATAAATCTATATTAATAATATTCTGTAGTCGATCGAAGGAACACGGTAAATAAATAATTACAGAAGTTACATTTCTATAAATATTAAGATATAGAAATTTTGAATAACAGAGTGGTAGAGAGGGCAAAGAAAACAATCTAGTCCTGAGAGTATATTTTCAGTCCTGAGAGTATATTTTCAATAACACTGACCTGGAGATGATTTGGATAAACAAGTAAAATTTCCCGCACATATCACCCAGATTTTCTTGAAACCAGATAGTATCTTGACTTCCAAGACAACAAGACAGTTAATTCTATTGAAGTTAACTGTACTTTGGAAAAAAAAGAACGGTGGCGGCGCAAGAGACGAAGAGAACTAAATATCAGGAAGGATTGTTCTCAAGAATGGATGGAGAACGAGGTGTTTGCTATTGAAGGTTGGCAGTCGAGGGTTCGCATGTCGTAACCTAAGTAATGCCTACAGGAACCTGGGCACTACAGAAATGATCAGAACAGCCATCAAGAACAATATTGAGGATGCTCAGAAAGCATCTCTGGCTGAAAACAGGTGGTCGTAGAATGTCAGGACGTTATAATACTGCTTTGGCACAGGCGTAGGCACAGCGCCTGGATGATGGTGTATGTTGCAAGATCCGAAACATCTAGTGTCGCCGGGATACAACACAGATGATGTGTTGAAGTATTAAGAACTACATTCCTTGTGCTATATTTTGAGATTCCCACGTCAGTTACTCTAAGCATATAGTTATTTTCTGAAATAATGGTAAATCAGGAGCAAAACAAAAAGTTACTGTAATTAAAGATTTATATCTCATCGATACCGGAAACCATATTCTTTATTGATAAATATCTACTCTGAGGGGCAATTATATCGTAAAAGAAACAATGAAAAGTAAAAGTAGTCTTGTGATCAAATATTTGAAGGTCTTTGTAGAAAATATATATAAAAAGTTTCATAAAACCGAGAAAAAATACAGTTAAAAAACTATAGAAGTGCATATTTCAAAATACATTATTGTAAGAATATAAAGGAAAACAGACAGACGCACAAACACCGACTCATACGAGCAACCCACCCACAAACACACATGCTCTTTCTTTTCCTTTTTCCCTCTCTCTTCTCTTCTCCCTTTCATCTTCTTTCTTTTCGGCTATCTTTTCTCACTTGAAGACATAGATATTATCTCTACTTCCTGTCCAATAATCCCACTTCGGATCCCATTTCACACTAACCCTGCAATGTAAAGAAACTTCGGTATGATATCTATTTCATTTCTTATTCCTCTCTCATTTCTTTTCCTTCTCTTAGTTAAAGCGCATAAACCGAACCGTTATATCAAGTCCAATTTCTTTTATGTACTTATTTATTTTCATTGTTGCCCAGCATGGCCACAGCCTCAGGGCTGAAACATATAAGAGAATAAAAGAATATTCTTCGACCAGTGTTTCGTTTTATATTTCTACCGTTTTGTACCTCGTATATTATTTACTTAACTGTATATATTATTTATTTGTTTGTTTCCTCCCTACCTCACAGTCTTTCTTTCATTTGTGTATTTCTCTCTCTCTCTCTCTCTCTCTCTCTCAATCGATCGAATCGATCAATTTATCTAACTAGCTAGCTACCTACCTATCTTACTATCTCTCTCTCCCTTCTCTCTCCACCCACATGTATGTATGTAAGTATGTAGACAAGAGAAAAGAACCAAAGTTCATGAACTCATCCATGAAAATCCAGTCACATACAGAAAAAATTAGTAAGTAAATACACTAAAAAGAAGTATAATAAAATACAAAGTAAAAATCATAAAATATTAATAATAATAATAATAATAATAATCATAATAATAATAAAAATAAGTTTTTACTTGTAAATTTGGATTTTTATCCCTTATATATATATATATATATATATACACACATATATAAGTATTTATATATATACATATTATCATATACATATAATTAATATATATATAATCTATCTATCTATCTATCTATATATATATATATATATATATATATATATATATATATATATATATATATATATATATATATATATATATAATGTAAGGTAAATGGATGTCGCAGCGTTTTCTAAGATTAGCATTACAGTCATTCCATCAACAGAACTGCCTACCCATCTAATTATGGTGTAGGCGCCTGGGTAACGCACATGTTTCCTTAACGCTATCTTCAGGCAGGAAGTCATAAAGATCTCGGTACCTCGAAACAGAATAACTATTGCTTGTGATGCAAGCAGCACTAGCAGAGAACAACCAGTATGTATAAACGAAAACAAAATATAGAGTAATACTTGTACAACATGCAAAATTCGACAACACAAATGGGTACAGAAGAGAAAGAAAATACAAAAATACTGGAGTTGTTCTGCAAACATCAAACGCAGGACAATTCGAGAAACAAAAATAGGCTAAAATTGAGGTCTTTCGATTGAAATAGCGAAAAAATAAGAGTAATAAATGGAAACAGATCTAAAAACAACATAAACCGGCACTTCGTCGGTTACGACGACGAGAGTTTCACTTGATCCGATCAACGGAGCAGCCTGCTCGTGAAATTAACGTGTTAGCTGCAGAGCACTCCATAGACATGTATATGCTTAATATAGTTCCCAGGGAGATCCAGTGTGACACAGAATTGACAAGGTTGGCCCTTTGAAATGCAAATACTACTTACTTTTGTCAGCTGAGTGAACTGGAACAACATGAAATAAAGTGTCTTGCTCAAGGACACGACGTACCGCCTGGAACTGAGCTCACAACTTTACGATTGTGAGCCGAATACCCTAAACACAAAACCACTCACCTTCACTGGGTACGGAGCTAATGCTGAACAAAAGGTAAATAGTTCATGGCACAAACACAAGTCCATAAACGAAGTAAAGAAACAATTGTAACAAAAACTCCCTTATATACCAGAAATGATTGACGAAGGACAAAAGCAAAAAAGTAACCAAAGCGGGTAGAGGACTAGATAAAAAAACAGAAAACATCCAAT
>NC_142928.1:74227763-74242763 GCF_046866305.1 Octopus bimaculoides | reverse complement strand
TAACCAATAGCAATAAAGCAACTGCATCTCTTTCCGCACTAGGTATTTTAACAAGAAGCGAGGATTGTTCGGTATACATAAAGTTCTGGTCTTCATATCATTTCTGGTTACACCAGATGTCACAACACACTATTATATATTCAGGCTGCTGTTCTAACTGTCATTTACAAACGTTGATATAATGATGCTTATTGTTATTGTCTATCCCAAACCGATCGACTGTCAGTTCAACTCTGATCGAGGAGACAAAGAATTAAACACGTTTCACTCGTGAACATATCGTCTTTCCTGAGCTATCAAGGACAACATAATTTAATGTCGCCATTCTTTTCATAAGATAGAAGAATGGGATTTGATGGAGATTCTGAGCGCTATTTCTGACAGGTGAAGTGAGAGTAAAGTTGGTTCGTTGTTGGCATTGCTAATACTGTTCTTTCTGTACATTTTCTTTTTAACACTAGGCACCGTTTGTGCAGATGTGAACTATGATTAAGAAATTCGCTTCACAATCACACGTTTTCGAGTTTCCTTCTACAACGCACCATTTTTGGCAAGTGTTTCTTTCATAGCTTTGGATCGATGCAAAACTCGTGAGTGAAATTGGGTAGAAACAGAAATAGAAATTGTGCAGAAATTCATCTGAAAGACTTTACCTGTTCTGGGGAAGCGGATATTATATCCGCTCTTCCTATAATGATATTGTATATGACTCGAGATATTTATCTTGCCTTAATGTTTGATGTCGTGTTTAAACAGGACGTCAAGCATAATACAAAGACTGACAGACAGACACACAGACTCACACACACCTATATATAAAGAAGCCCGTCATATATATATATATATATATATATATATATATGACGGGCTTCTTTATATATAGGTGTGTGTGAGTCTGTGTGTCTGTCTGTCAGTCTTTGTATCTTTGTTTTTCCCCTACCGCCGCTTGACAGCTAGTGCCAATGTGTTTACGTCCCCGTAACTAGCGGTTCGGCAAAAAGATCGATAGAATAAGTACCAGACTTTAAAAAATAATTGCAAGGGTCGATTCATTTTGTCTAAAAGTTTTTCAATGCGGTACACCAGCGTGGCCGCAGCCTATTGACTGAAACATGTAAAAAATAAAATATACTCTGGACGCAAATCTTGTAAGCTATTGAGTTAAATGACTGTTATCGACAGCTTCGTTTTTCCGCTAGGTTCCATAGGAAAATCAGCATAGGCTAATGCATCCCTCGCAGAGATTTACCTAAGGGAATGGCATTAAACGTAGCACAGCAACATAATATTGTTAATGTTGATTGATTATAGTGTTACAGCTACTTCTGTTTATTTAGACAGAGTGACTGGCATTTTAAGAATGAATGTTCTTCTCCATGGATACAAACGGACTCGGCTCTGCCAAAGTTAAGTACCCTGTTGGCTAAATCAGCTGCGACTTCTATTTTTTAAAGTCTGAAAATTTCAAAGATATAAAAACAGGAAAAAAAATGCTCAAGTCTCAGTGACTTGTTTTTAAGAATAAACGGAAAATCAAAAGAACATAAACACACACGTGCGCGCGCACAGGCACACGCATACACATATCTGTGTATATATATAGATATATATGTGTGTATATATATATCTATATCTATATATTTATATATGTATATATATATATATGTGTGTGTGTGTGTGTGTGTGTGTGTGTGTGTGTGTGTGTGTGCGTGTGTGTGTGCGTGTGTGTGTGTGTGTGTATGTGTATGTGTCGCTGTTTCGCTACGTATTTAGGAGGGATTGTAATTTGCTTATGGAATATATTTATCGATATGGTTGTACAATAGATTAATGTGCTTGAAAATTGTGACTTCGTTGGTTTGTTTGTTTGTTTGTTCCCAAACAACACTTATTTTAGTGCTGTTGACACCGCGGTGTCGAAACCATAATGATATCCGTGGGGCACCTGATGATGGAGGTATGTTGGATTGCTGGTATGGGTATTTTTGTTTATATGGATTAGTATTCTTGGATTGTTGGTATTAGTATTAGTGGGTTAGTATTATTGGATTGTGGAATAGTATTATAAGACATCCTTTTGATATATATATATATATACACAGACACACACACACACACACACATATATATATATATATATATATATATATATATATATATATATATATATATATATATATATATATATACACATACATACGTAGTTAAACGCAAATGTAATTCAAATTCTATAAAATTTGACCTTTAACTGTCTTCTGACATTTCACTTCCACTAAATATATCTATTTCCAAGCTTTAAACCTTTATTCTTATTCACCTATCGCACTATATTTTTCCACTTTTAATTTTCTGCTAATTTCTTTCTTCCTCCTCCCTCTCTCTCTATTAATTGTGTTTGACGTTATATATATATATATATATATATATATATATATATATATATATATATATATATATATATATATATATTCCCTTCATCATATATGCAGTAATCACATTCGGTTAAAATGTCTTATTGATGAGTTTTGTTTTTCTTTTTCCCTGATGAGAAGATTGCACTGTTTCACATCGTTTTATTCCTTCTGGAAGAATGCCAATGTTTTCTTCGAAACATATGTCGGAAGTATATAGATTTGAATAACACCTGGGTTTAACTCCATTTATTTATTTATCTATGTAATACCAAAACATTTCACGAAAACCTGGAATTTCTATCTTTGTAAGTAGGCTGTTACATCCTTGGTACTTGTGTGAATTTTTGCTTCTCTGGTAAATATTTTAAAAATTTTTCCGTGTTATTTGTAAACATTGAATAAATACACATACAATTATATATATATATATATATATATATATATATATATATATATATATATATATATATATATTACAAATGATATGTGAGAATGTGAATATATACATACATATATCTACATGTATATATAGATGCATATCCGGGTACAGGACGTCAAAAAAAAAAACGTGGACAAAAAAGGAACGGGAACATTGACAAAGCAGAAAAAAAAACGAACTTTTTTTACGGACAACAGAATGAACACATAGGAAAACAGACAAGCCACATATGGAACTTTTCCTTCATCAGATGCCTCTATCCTAAACTAGGCGGATTCATTATTGCAGCAAAATAGAACAGTAGTAGGCAGAACTACAGAGCAAAGGACAAATTGTTTGTAGACTTTAGTTACGTCAATTTAGTTACTTTCTGAGTTCAAGCCCGGCTAAGTTTGAGTTTTCATTTACCTCGGGCAAAACATCTACTACTCAAATCTGATGTTGACGGACATCATATATACATATATATATATATATATATATATATATATATATATATATATATATATATATATGAATGTATGTACGTATGTATGTATACACGCGTTAAAAAGATACATTTATATCATTTCTTTCACTTTGATACAGGATTTTTCCTACAACATACGCTTTTATGTATTTTTAATACCAAACTAAAGCCGCATTGGGCAAGAGTATCAGATACATCTCATTATCAACTTCGGTTCTCTTTTCAATTATTTAACAAATGCTTTATTATTGTATTACCTGGCCATAACTGAACGTAAGAAGGAATTTAGTAGGAACTTCATAAATATCTTTCAGATGATATTGCTTCCAGGTTTAGTGTTTGCTGCACAAGAAAAATGGTCCCCATAACAATATCATTGTGCAATTTGGTAGCTTCCATTAAAGAAAATGCACTTTATTACGACAATACTTCGTTTAGTCTCACCGAGATTCTTTATATGTTTCATAATATATTTATTCTTATCGGCGGAGTCCCAGCATGGCCGCAGCTCCCAAGCTGAAACTAGTAAAGAAAGAAGAAAGAAAAAAACTGTGAAATCACTGCAGACCAAGAAATCTCTTCAGATTTACTCCTGTCAAATTCCAGACAATTATGTCAGCTATTTTTCTTTCTAGACCTTTATATAATTGAAGTGAAGCCACGTACGACAATAAAAAGAAACTTTATATCTCTCTTCTTGATATACGAGGAAAATAGTGTCTGCGACAATTGTCAACTTCTCAATCAACCAGTCTGTGTTATTTATAAATCGAAATACTATAGATTATTAATTTCTGTAAACACTCATCGTCAAACTAACACAGATTATGCAAACATTCTCTGTAATTATATTTTATAAATATTCTTTAGTGTTAATAAATTTGACTGAAATATAGGAAGTATAACAATTTCCTATGAACCAATTGATCATTTGGTCAACATTTATAACTTAATCCTTACAAAATGATTAAAGAAATAATACACTGAAATGAGATAATATTGTCTTCTTTGACACCAGTTAATAGTTTTTCTGATTTATGATTAAATAAAATACTCGAAATGTATGCACTAGCCATGAGTACAATTTATTCTTCCAAGAAGCAGTCAGAAATTCTGTTTTGATTTCTAATGAAAATAAATGAGCATTTCTTATCATGTTGTGAAAATGTGAAAGCTGTGTGAATGTCGTACAAACGTAGAAAAAAAGATGATTTCTATCTTAACACTTACCTATAATTATTAGATATTACAATAAGCTGTAGAGGTTTTAAATCATTTCAAATCTTCTAGAAGTCAGTATTTACACCACGAGTACGATAACTAGCAAAGAGGGGGGAAGAAAACGTTATACCCGACTTGATAAAGTTTGAGAGCAACATTTCAGCAGTATGGTGCTGATACACACGCACATATGCACACATTCACATGCATAAGCACACACATACACAAGGAAAAACACGCACACACACACATGCACACACAAATACACGCACATATGTATTTAAATTATGCAATAGAGGTAGCTCTAGATGAAAATATTTATCTATATGTCATACTTCACGTATGTATATCCTTGAAAATTCAGAGCCTGTAGTAGTCGTCTGGAAGAAGATGCCTTTATAGACATAGTATGTTAAAAACAATATAAATATATCGTGTTTCAATGACATACATATATTTCAACGATAATTATGCATTAAGTGTGTTGTATAGATAAAGATTACACGCGCACACGCACGCACACACACACACACACACACACACACACACACAAAGAATTCATAAGAAAAAAGAGATGACACCGGATATAACTAAAGTTATATAATGAATTTCATTAGCTTCAAAGCCTTGTGAGTGGATTTGGTAGACGGAAACTGAAAGAAGCCCGTCGTATATATGTATATATATATATGTATGTGTGTGTATATGTTTGTGTGTCTGTGTTTGTCCCCCGAACATCGCTCGACAACCGATGCTGGTGTGTTTACGTCCCCGTAACCTAGCGGTTCGGCAAAAAGAGACCGCTAGAATGAGTACTAGGCTTACAAAGAATAAGTCCTGGGATCGATTTTCTCGACTAAAGTCGGTGGTCCAGCATGGCCGCAGTCAAATGACTGAAACAAGTAAAAGAGTAAAGAGTAAAGAGAGCTTACACCTACAATATGCGGTGGACTCTTAGTTGAGTGCTCAGATAACATCGTATAGCTTCATCGGAGTCTTGAATATGAGATTTTTCCATGGCCATCAACATAGACAGATATATATATTCCGAAAATGTAATTTTTCCAGATAAAATGCACTTCATATTCAAGGCTCCGATAAAGCTATAGGATGTTAGACGGATACTCAACTAATAGTCCACCGCATCTTACAGCAGAAACAGCTGTAAGCTAATGAAGTTCATTACGTAACATTTGTTTTTTTCTGGTGTCATCGCTTTGTTCTTATTACCAATCTATACTCATCTAACATTATCTTCTGAAGCATACGTATATTGAGTTCTACACCAGGTCATTCGGCTCGCTATACTTAGGCAAAATATTAAAATACATGCATACATATGTGTATGTGTTTGTGTGTGTGTGTGTGTGTGTGTGTGTGTGTGTGTGTGTGTGTGTGTCTGTTTATTCTTTTATTCTTTCACTTGTTTCAGTCATTTGACTGCGGCCATGCTGGAGCACTGCCTTAAAGGATTATAGTCGAAGAACTCGATCCCAGGACCTATTCTTTGTAAGCCTAGTACTTATTCCATCGGTCTCTTTTGCCGAATCGCCAAGTTACGGGGACATAAACACACCTGCATCGGTTGTCAAGCGATGGTGGGCGGACAAACACAGACACACACATACACACACACATAAACATATACATATATATTGAATGCTCGAAATGAGGAGCCGATATACAGCCGAACACTGATGAAGGGTGCTTTCTCTGTGTTAACTTGTCCTGTTTTCCATTTTTTCTCTTTATTTACGTAATTCATTCGTTTTTCCCTTGTTTGTTTACGTATTTCATGCTATTTGCACCGTTGATGACATTGCGTATTTATATATGCATGTACACGGATACGGGATGTCACCACCGGGATGTCACCACCGGGATGTCACCACCGGGATGTCACCACCGGGATGTCACCATCCATATATGCATGTATATATATATATATATATATATATATATATATATATATATATATATATATATATATATATATATATATATATATATATATATATATATATACACACATACACGGCTATAAGTAATTTCTAGTACTCTCAGTATCAAGAATACTCTTTTGATGTCAAAAGCTAAAACAAGTGAGAGTCACGTAACGCATTCTTGTCTTTCTGCAACCTCAATGGTAAAGGCTGCCTTTGCAGGGATTTGTCTGAGAAGTTTCTGGGTAGCGCTTAGACTATTGATACTTGTATGATTAATACACAGTCTCAACATCTATTGGCTGACAATTGCAAGAAAATATGGTGGAGGAGAGAAGTTGAGAGGGTTGCAGCTTCAGAGAGAAAGGATTCTGAGAAGTGTCTAGTTTTGGACTTCAGTGGTAAGAGGATCATGCGCAGGAGAAAGAGAAAAGATATTTCGAAGGAGGAAGTACATTCCAAATTGTTTATTAACATTTTTGTTTTCATCTTTTAGTCAGGAAAGAAAATAGTGCCCATGACCGTCACAAACTATTGGAAAGGAGCTTTCCTCAAATCGGGAACCTGACCCAAATAGTGATAACAGAATATATTTGGCTTAAGGCAGTCAAAATGCCAAGTAGTTGTGTTAAACCGAGCTATGGATTAAATCTACCATCTAAGCAGGCCTTTGTGGGATTTGAATTCAGAATTCAAAAAGCTGGAATAAATACTATCAGGAATTCGTTCTGTATTGATACTTTCTTTATCGACTCTGAAAGGATGAATTATCCTCTGAAAGGATAAATTTAATCTCGGAGAACTTTTAACTCAGAAGGCCGAGTGTCACAAGAAATATCGCAAAGCATTTTAACTCGTACTTTAAAAACTTTGCTAAATAGCAGAAGCCCATAGAGAGGCATTTTTTCTAATCGTGTCTTGTTAGAAGTGATAGTTAATATCAAGAGAGATGAGTTCAAGACACAATGAGACTGAACAACAATAGTGTTAGCTGCTGTGTGTTGATCGATGAATATTTAATCAATCACTTGGACGGCCTGATTTTAGTCCTATTCCAGAATGTTCATGTGTGTGTCTTGTGCTAGCGGTTCCATCTGATATATATGAGAAGTTCTCCAGTAAATACCTCCCTCTATTTTATTGACGATCAGCAGGTGAACAGGGTTGTAGTTGTAAAAAGAAAACCTACTTTTCAGGAAGTGGTTTTGATGATTCTATTTGCGAAATAGCCAAGAGATAGCTCACTGAGATTATAAAATCTAGCTTAATGACTGAGGAGGAGTTCAATAGTGCGATATTTATAGCGAAATAGAGTGTAATAAAACTTTGTTCCTTTGCTAAGTGTAGTGTGTGAATCTTCGTTCTGTTAAAGAAGATTTGATTGCCATGTCACTATAAACGGATGTTTTTGAATTCTGTATTCAAGGAGGTAGTAAACGCTTGGTGTGAAATGATTAAGCTCTGTGTAGATGATGTCTGTGTGTTAAAACTTTATAAAGAAGTTAAGAGAAGTATTATGATCTGCAGAAGAGTGGGTCTTGGAAGAAGAGGTAGCAAGCAGGTTATTATCATATAGAAGTAAACGAGTGAGAGACACGATGAGTCCATAACAGCAATGGCAGAATATACAGTGAGAAAATACGACTTGATCTCATAAATTCTGTTAGGTCATATCAATACAATCTTACTTAATTCGATTGCATTCTAACAGTTGATACGCATTGACAATAGACTTCTTAACTACAACACTTATTGAATTGACGTCCAAAGTTTCGTAATCAAATAACTCACGAATAGAACAGCTGAATATTAGATGTGACGTTAATGTTTTGAAAGCACGATATTTAAATGCTGATACTTAGTTTACCCTCCAGCTAAAGTTTTGATTTAGCTCTGTTCTGTTATTATTAAATTAAACTGAATTTCATATTTATTCGATATTTCTTCGGACACGTGATATAAGTAATTTCAACCTAAATATCAATTCTTAGATTTTATTTTCCAAATAAAAATATACAACTTTTGTCATAACGTTTATTTCTCGATTTGTTTCTGAACCATCAATCATTCCTGCAAGCTTTTGTCCATGGTGTCTTATAATATAATCAATTAGATACTTGACCAACCAGCAATTGTTTTCGTTCGTATATTTGAACAGCTTACACAAAATATTTGAGCAAGATGAACTTCTGAAGTAGTGTTGCACAAAATATAGTGTATAAAACGGTTATATACGATATGGATTCAGACTTAAATATTGCAACTTATGGAGGATATATTCGATAATTTCCACCTAGACTGGAGCTTCACGGAATTGATCCCTTATTAAAGAAGGGTTAGATTTTGAAAAATTAAAAAAAAAAAAAAGAAACCCATTATTTTCCAAAATATACAAGCCTCTCTATGCTTGCATGGTATTTATTTATAATTAGGAATGAGATAGCGAATATAAAATGCCTGTTCATGCAAGCAGGGAAACACAAATGAGAGGATATAATATGCTGATCAATATTCTATCGACTCAACTAGCTGCGAGTCTCACAATGCAGGAGAGAATAGAAGACAAAATAACTAAATACATACAAAATGCAAGCCATCCCCCGTGTGTTCGTATAATGATTTTAAAGCAGCCATTATACATTTTCTGAAGTTGCTTTCACAAGAAATAATTTTAAAAAAAATATTAGTTATTTATTTTACTAAAACGTCGTGTTCTGTGTAAAATAAACCAAACCAAAACAAAAGCATTGTATTTGAAGCTCACTGATCCTTTCCAAAAGCTAGTTCCATATTATTGTCCCTGGCACTGTGAATTCAGTATTAAAGCTTTGATGCTGTTTGATGAAATTGATGTGAACGATACAAATGCAAATGTTGGACATCCACGAACGTTTCTTTTCAACATAACTCTCCTGATTACAATTGGACACAGCGTAACTTTTAATTTGGACACCAGAGCAACATCCCCAGTTCTCTCACAACATTTGCTTTTAAAGTTTTCTGCTTGCCTTGTGTATTCTGAGGAAATACCTAATCATTTCAAATATTCATCATTCCCATTCCCCTGTCTCATTTCCTCGTTGTCTTCATCTCTGTCTCTGTCTCTCTTTTTTCAGTCTCTTTTTTTTCCAGCCTGTCTGCCTCGCTGTCTCTCTGTGTTAGCCACTCTCCATATATGTTAGCCAGACTCTTTGTATTTATTTAACCATCCATCTATTACTCTCTCTGCATCTCTATCTTCTGTTTCTCATTCCTCTGTCCCATTTGCTCTTTCCTTCTCTTTCTCTCTCTCTCTCTCTCTCTCTCTCTGTTTTACTCAATATATATTTTATCGTCACTCGTCTTTGTTCTGTAAATTTCTGTTCATCTTTCATCACTCTTTAACCATCCATCTATTACTCTCTCTGCATCTCTATCTTCTGCTTCTCATTCCTCTGTTCCACTTGCTCTTCGCCCACTCACCCTTTCTGTATATATATATATATATATATATATATATATATATATATATATATATATATATATATATATATATATATATATATACATATATATATATATATATGTGTGTGTGTGTGTGTGTGTGTGTGTGTGTGTGTGTGTGTGTGTGTGTGTGTATGCTTATTTCTCTTATGCTCAATTTAAACATTATTACTTTTACTTTTAAACATTACACAATCACACTATGTAACGCATAAACATACACTCGCGCGCGTGTAAAATGGTGATTCAGTTCCACTACACCTCAAACTCAAGACACTTGAACGAGCTTAACATCAAAATATTATTTGCTGGTGGTTATTTATCGAAACGAAAATGATAGAAGGCGAAGTTGACTTATTCCGGAATAAACGGATGTAACTAAGCACCGTAAGGCAGTTTTGTTCGACGCATTAGTGATGCTTTAATAACAACAACAACAACAACAAAAACAACAACAACAACAACAATAATAGTATTGTCCAAAAAAAAAGTGGAGAAATTGTCAAAGTACAAAGCCCTCGAAATTGAAATATTCAAGATGTGGGAAAGAAGGTGAAAACAATAAAAGTGATAATTAGAGCATTGGGCATGATAAATATAAAACATATGAAGAAAAACGTAGAAGTTCTACCTGGATCCTCCACACTACACACTATCCAAAAAATGCCCACATTCTACGCAAGACACTTTCAATTCAATAATACAACCTAAACAAAACAATACACGAACACAAGACACACTCTATACAGCAAATATCCAATGAAATAAACTATTACCAGCAAGCCGAATGCCCAACGCTTTACACACACAACATTCAATACAAACACTAATACAACAAAAGATTGCACCATACCTCAAAAAAGAGGAAACTGGCGCAATCCAATACCGTGAAGAGTTCCCAACAACAACAAAAAGCCACATAATGCTGCCCGCTACCTCCTAGCAAGACGGAGGTGTAGCAGGTGGTGCAATAGAAATTTGCCTGAAACTACGAAAGCAATAATAATAATAATAATAATAATAATAATAATAATAATAATAATAATAATAATAATAATGATAATGATAATATGGCCTACAAGTTAAGAATAAAAATGACCAAAGACACACAAATACTGACAGACCTACCATTGCTTATCCTGATTTAGAAATTAACAATCAGAAAGACCAAAGAGATCCAAATAGTGACAAACCTATCACTGATGCAAAAAACATCAAACAAAAAGCAAACAAGGCGTGCATGAATAATATCGAAGTCAACTGGAAAGGTAAACTCCTTCATGGAAAATACCCTAAACGCCTGTTCAATCCAGATATTGCTCAAAATCTAATACCAATGGCTACAAGGGACAGATTTGAAAGGGAAAACAGGTTTGCTATTGCAGCGCAAGATCAGCGCTTACCTACCAGAAATTACCATGCAAAAGTCCTTAAAGAATTTTCGGAAACTTCACCGAGACAATTGATCATGTTTCTCGCTCATCTTGTTCATCATGTTGTTCAGGCCTCGCTGAAAAGGGGGGTACCTCATAAGACATGACAGACTAGGGCGGTTGTTGGCACTCCGTCGCTTACGACGTCGAGGGTTCCAGTTGATCCGATCAACGGAACAGCCTGCTCATGAAATTAATGTGCAAGTGGCTGAGCACTCCACAGACACGTGTACCCTTAACGTAGTTCTCGGGGATATTCAGAGTGACAAAGTGTGACAAGGCTGACCCTTTGAGTTATAGGTACAACAGAAACAGGAAGTAAGAGTGGGAGAAAGTTGTGGTGAAAGAGTACTGCCGGAGCCTCGTGGGGCTTTAGGTGTTTTCGCTCAATAAACACTTACAACGCCCGGTCTGGGAATGGAAACCGCGATCCTATGACCGCGAGTCCGCTGCCCTAACCACTGAGCCATTGCGCCTCCACAACTAGCGCAGTACATCCACTGGAATGCTTGTAAATACTACAAAAAAAAACATACCATGATAAGTAGTACAGGCACCGTCCAGAGAATGCAGTAAATAGCGAGGGCGTTACCATCCTTTGGAACTTCCCAATACAAATAGACAAAAAAAATTAACTCCAATTGACTAGACATTGTGATCAAGGATTGCAACAGAGGAACTTGTCTGTTAATAGATATGTTTGTCCCACAAGATCAAAATGTCTCAAGAAAGGAATACAAAAAGCTTTCTCCCTATAAAGATCTGCAATTTCTCTCTGTCGATCTGTCTGTTACCATCCTGTTTCCTTCACCAGTAAACCGATCCTGACGAAACTTTGCATACCTGTTAAACTAACACCCAGTTCAATTATAGGCTAATTGGATTTTAATAAAAATCACCGAACCTGGAGCTTAACTATAGTCTGTCCACAGCACTTACTCAGCATTACCTGACACCTTTGGGTCTTATTGACACCATTACCTCTCATAACCCCCCTCTCTCTCTCTCTCTCTCTGTATATATATATATATATATATATATGGGAGAATATACAAAAAATAACAACAGACGAGGACAGGTGGTGTAAATAACAAAATTATATATTAGTATGACGCTCGGGAATACGGAAAGTCTTTGACGTTTCGAGCTACGCTCTTCAACAGAAAGAATACGGAGACAAGGAGAAAAACACGGAGAAAAAAAATTGAATAGTGTTCAGTCAACGGTCAATCATAATAATGGCCGATCATAACAATGACTGACCGGAAGTTAGAAATTCTTATTTCAGGAGAGCTAAGAAAGGGGGAGATAACAAACGGTGATCGGGAACGAGGGGCTGTGTGTGGGAGGTAGATTGCTGGTGATCTTGACGTATGTAGTGTGAAAATGGGGGAAGGGAGAAAGGGAGAAAGTAGTTGGTCAGTTGTAGTGTGTGCGTGGTGTGATGCGAGGGTATTGGTGTGGTGTGCGTGGTGTGATGCAAGGGTATTGGTGTGGTGTGATGTGAGGGTGTTGGGAGGTGGGGAAGGCATGGGTGGAGTGTGGGGTAGAGGTAGGGGTATGTGGGTAGGGTGGGGTATGTGGGTAGGGTGGGGTATGTGGGTAGGGTGGGGTATGTGGGTAGGGGTGGGTGGTGGGTGTAAGGAATTGGATGGGGTGGAGTGGGAAGGTAGAGTAGGAGTGTGTTGGGGTGTGGTGGGATGAGCTTATGAGGGGGTGTTGACGAGGAGGGAGAAGGGGAAGGTGGATGTAAGAGAGGGGGAAGATGGGTATGGGAGGGGAGAGGAAGAGAGGAGAGAGGGTGGGTATAAGAGAGGGAAGGGGGATTGAGAGAGGGGGAAGGTGGGTATGGGGGGAGAAAGAGGGGAAGGTGGGTATGGGGGGAGAAAGAGAGGAAGAGAAAGCGAGTGAGAGAGAGGGAAGAGGGGTATGGGGGGGGAAGAAGAAAGGAAGAGAAAGAGAGTGAGAGAGAGGGGAAGAGAGTGAGAGAGTAAGGGTGAGCGAGTAAGAGAGTAAGAGAGTAAGAGTGTAGAGAGTAGGAGAGTAAGAGTGTAGAGAGTAAGAGTGAGAGAGGGGGGAGTACGGGAGAGGGTGGAGTACGAGAGAAGAGAGTGAGAGAGAGTAAGAGAGAGGAGAGAAAGAGTAGGGGTGAAGAGAAGTGGGAGTGGAGAGAAGTATGAAGAGAGGTACAAAGAAGTAGGAGTCGGAGCAGGAGGTGGGGGAGGGGAGAGATGGGTGGTAGGAGGGAGGGTGGGGGAGAGAGACAGGAGGAGGGGGTTAGATGAAGAGTGGAGGGGAGTTGAGCCCATGTGGCGCAAAGGAGCGAAGATAGAAGATTAATCCCTGTTCACGGCGCAAACGGGAGTCCGGATGGCCCCTGTGCATGGACAATCCAAACACAGACATGTGTTGCCGCAAGGAGTGGCCGGCAGAACGGAAGTGGCGTGACACCGGGGTGTCATTGCCGACGTTGATATCTCGGAGGTGTTCCGCGAATCGGTCGGCCAGGCGCCGCCACGTTTGTCCGATGTACAGGGATTGGCAGAGAGAGCAGGAGAGGCAATATATGACGTTGGTAGACGTGCAGGTGAAGGAGTCGGTGATGCGATAGGGTCGGTGATGGGTGCTGGTGAGGAGGGTGGTGTTGGAGAGGTAAGGGCAAGTGCGGCAGCGTGGACGGGAGCAGGGGAAAGAGCCAGGTTGGGAGGTTGGGTTGGGGAAGAAGCTGTGGACCAAGAGGTCCCGTAGGTTGTGGGCTCGTTTGAAGGAGGGGAGGGGTCGATTAGGGAAGATGTGGGAGGTGGAGGGGTCGGACTGGAGGCGCCGAAAAGCTCGGAGAATGGAGCGTTGGAGGGGTAGGGTGGTGGGATGGTAGGTGAGGGGAAAAGGGAGGCGGGAAACGGCAGGGCGGGTTCGGGGGGAGAGAGCAGATGCACGGTCCACAGAACGTGCTCTGGCAAGGGCGGTGTGGATGGTGGTGGGTGGATATCCACGCAGGCTAAAGTGGTGAGCCATGAGTTGAGACTGAGTCTCAAAGTCATGGCTGTCGCTACAAAGTCTGCGTAGACGGAGGAATTGGGAATAGGGGATGGAAAGTTTTGTGTGTCTAGGGTGGGAGGAGGAGAAGTTGAGATAGGAGTGTGAGTCTGTGTGTTTGTAGTGGATGGAGGTGCTAAGGGCGGAGTGGAGGATGCTGACCGAAATGTCGAGAAAGGGGACAGAGGTGTCAGAGACAGTACAGGAGAAGTGGAGGGCAGGATGGAAAGATTGAACGAAAGAGAGGAACGAGTCAAGATGTTCGCGGGAGAGAGAGGTGGCACCGATACAGTCGTCGATATACCGACCGTATAGTTCGGGAGTGGGACCAGTGAAACTGGAGAATATTTGGGCCTCAACATAACCAACGAAGAGGTTCGCGTAGTTGGGGCCCATATATATATATATATATATATATATATATATA
The DNA here is from genome assembly GCF_046866305.1 of Octopus bimaculoides. Classification (NCBI taxonomy): domain Eukaryota; kingdom Metazoa; phylum Mollusca; class Cephalopoda; order Octopoda; family Octopodidae; genus Octopus; species Octopus bimaculoides. Next base: position 74,227,898 of record NC_142928.1, on the reverse strand, counting down.
TATATATATATATATATATATATATAGAGAGAGAGAGAGAGAGAGAGAGAGAGAGAGAGAGATGGATATATATATACATATAATTCAACTTGTAGTCCACCTATCTTAAGAGTTCGTTCAGTGGTGTTTTTACAC